>NW_025535814.1:0-77155 GCF_020615455.1 Coregonus clupeaformis | reverse complement strand
GGACAGGGGACTGTCCCCTTCCCAGCCATAGTAAACAGGGTAGAGGCTAGAGGACAGGAGGACAGGGGACTGTCCCCTTCCCAGCCATAGTAAACAGGGTAGAGGCTAGAGGACAGGGAGGACAGGGGACTGTCCCCTTCCCAGCCATAGTAAACAGGGTAGAGGCTAGAGGACAGGGAGGACAGGGGACTGTCCCCTTCCCAGCCATAGTAAACAGGGTAGAGGCTAGAGGACAGGGAGGACAGGGGACTGTCCCCTTCCCAGCCATAGTAAACAGGGTAGAGGCTAGGAGGACAGGGAGGACAGGGGACTGTCCCCTTCCCAGCCATAGTAAACAGGGTAGAGGACAGGGAGGACAGGGAGGACAGGGGACTGTCCCCTTCCCAGCCATAGTAAACAGGGTAGAGGCTAGAGGACAGGGAGGACAGGGGACTGTCCCCTTCCCAGCCATAGTAAACAGGGTAGAGGACAGGGAGGACAGGGAGGACAGGGGACTGTCCCCTTCCCAGCCATAGTAAACAGGGTAGAGGCTAGAGGACAGGGAGGACAGGGGACTGTCCCCTTCCCAGCCATAGTAAACAGGGTAGAGGCTAGAGGACAGGGAGGACAGGGGACTGTCCCCTTCCCAGCCATAGTAAACAGGGTAGAGGCTAGAGGACATGGAGGACAGGGGACTGTCCCCTTCCCAGCCATAGTAAACAGGCTAGAGGACAGGGGGGACAGGGAGGACAGGGGGCTGTCCCCTTCCCAGCCATAGTAAACAGGGTAGAGGCTAGAGGACAGGGAGGACAGGGGACTGTCCCCTTCCCAGCCATAGTAAACAGGGTAGAGGCTAGAGGACAGGGAGGACAGGGGACTGTCCCCTTCCCAGCCATAGTAAACAGGGTAGAGGACAGGGAGGACAGGGAGGACAGGGGACTGTCCCCTTCCCAGCCATAGTAAACAGGGTAGAGGCTAGAGGACAGGGAGGACAGGGGACTGTCCCCTTCCCAGCCATAGTAAACAGGGTAGAGGCTAGGAGGACAGGGAGGACAGGGGACTGTCCCCTTCCCAGCCATAGTAAACAGGGTAGAGGACCAGGGAGGACAGGGGACTGTCCCCTTCCCAGCCATAGTAAACAGGGTAGAGGCTAGGAGGACAGGGAGGACAGGGGACTGTCCCCTTCCCAGCCATAGTAAACAGGGTAGAGGCTAGAGGACAGGGAGGACAGGGGACTGTCCCCTTCCCAGCCATAGTAAACAGGGTAGAGGACAGGGAGGACAGGGAGGACAGGGGACTGTCCCCTTCCCAGCCATAGTAAACAGGGTAGAGGACAGGGAGGACAGGAGGACAGGGGACTGTCCCCTTCCCAGCCATAGTAAACAGGCTAGAGGACAGGGAGGACAGGGGGACTGTCCCCTTCCCAGCCATAGTAAACAGGGTAGAGGCTGGAGGACAGGGAGGACAGGGGACTGTCCCCTTCCCAGCCATAGTAAACAGGGTAGAGGCTAGAGGACAGGGGGACTGTCCCCTTCCCAGCCATAGTAAACAGGGTAGAGGCTAGAACAGGGAGGACAGGGGACTGTCCCCTTCCCAGCCATAGTAAACAGGGTAGAGGCTAGGAGGACAGGGAGGACAGGGGACTGTCCCCTTCCCAGCCATAGTAAACAGGTAGAGGACAGGGAGGACAGGGAGGACAGGGGACTGTCCCCTTCCCAGCCATAGTAAACAGGGTAGAGGCCAGGAGGACAGGAGGACAGCGGACTGTCCCCTTCCCAGCCATAGTAAACAGGGTAGAGGCTAGAGGACAGGGAGGACAGGGGACTGTCCCCTTCCCAGCCATAGTAAACAGGGTAGAGGCTAGAGGACAGGGAGGACAGGGGACTGTCCCCTTCCCAGCCATAGTAAACAGGGTAGAGGACAGGGAGGACAGGGAGGACAGGGGACTGTCCCCTTCCCAGCCATAGTAAACAGGGTAGAGGCTAGAGGACAGGGAGGACAGGGGACTGTCCCCTTCCCAGCCATAGTAAACAGGGTAGAGGACAGGGAGGACAGGGGACTGTCCCCTTCCCAGCCATAGTAAACAGGGTAGAGGACAGAGGACAGGGAGGACAGGGGACTGTCCCCTTCCCAGCCATAGTAAACAGGGTAGAGGACAGGGAGGACAGGGAGGACAGGGGACTGTCCCCTTCCCAGCCATAGTAAACAGGGTAGAGGACAGAGGACAGGAGGACAGGGGACTGTCCCCTTCCCAGCCATAGTAAACAGGGTAGAGGCTAGAGGACAGGGAGGACAGGGGACTGTCCCCTTCCCAGCCATAGTAAACAGGGTAGAGGATAGAGGACAGGGAGGACAGGGGACTGTCCCCTTCCCAGCCATAGTAAACAGGGTAGAGGACGAGCAGGGAGGACAGGGGACTGTCCCCTTCCCAGCCATAGTAAACAGGCTAGAGGACAGGGAGGACAGGGGACTGTCCCCTTCCCAGCCATAGTAAACAGGGTAGAGGCTAGAGGACAGGGAGGACAGGGGACTGTCCCCTTCCCAGCCATAGTAAACAGGTAGAGGACAGGGAGGACAGGGAGGACAGGGGACTGTCCCCTTCCCAGCCATAGTAAACAGGGTAGAGGACAGAGGAGGAGCAGGGGACTGTCCCCTTCCCAGCCATAGTAAACAGGGTAGAGGCCAGAGGACAGGGAGGACAGGGGACTGTCCCCTTCCCAGCCATAGTAAACAGGGTAGAGGACAGGGAGGACAGGGAGGACAGGGGACTGTCCCCTTCCCAGCCATAGTAAACAGGGTAGAGGCTAGAGGACAGGGAGGACAGGGGACTGTCCCCTTCCCAGCCATAGTAAACAGGGTAGAGGCTAGAGGACAGGGAGGACAGGGGACTGTCCCCTTCCCAGCCATAGTAAACAGGGTAGAGGACAGGGAGGACAGGGGACTGTCCCCTTCCCAGCCATAGTAAACAGGCTAGAGGACAGGGAGGACAGGGAGGACAGGGGACTGTCCCCTTCCCAGCCATAGTAAACAGGGTAGAGGACAGGGAGGACAGGGGACTGTCCCCTTCCCAGCCATAGTAAACAGGGTAGAGGACAGGGAGGACAGGGAGGACAGGGGACTGTCCCCTTCCCAGCCATAGTAAACAGGTAGAGGACAGGGAGGACAGGGAGGACAGGGGACTGTCCCCTTCCCAGCCATAGTAAACAGGGTAGAGGACAGGGAGGACAGGGAGGACAGGGGACTGTCCCCTTCCCAGCCATAGTAAACAGGGTAGAGGCTAGAGGACAGGGAGGACAGGGGACTGTCCCCTTCCCAGCCATAGTAAACAGGGTAGAGGACAGGGAGGACAGGGAGGACAGGGGACTGTCCCCTTCCCAGCCATAGTAAACAGGGTAGAGGACAGGGAGGACAGGGAGGACAGGGGACTGTCCCCTTCCCAGCCATAGTAAACAGGGTAGAGGCTAGAGGACAGGGAGGACAGGGGACTGTCCCCTTCCCAGCCATAGTAAACAGGGTAGAGGACAGGGAGGACAGGGAGGACAGGGGACTGTCCCCTTCCCAGCCATAGTAAACAGGGTAGAGGACAGGGAGGACAGGGAGGACAGGGGACTGTCCCCTTCCCAGCCATAGTAAACAGCTGAGTAGAGGACAGGGAGGACAGGGGACTGTCCCCTTCCCAGCCATAGTAAACAGGGTAGAGGCTAGAGGACAGGGAGGACAGGGGACTGTCCCCTTCCCAGCCATAGTAAACAGGGTAGAGGACAGGGAGGACAGGGAGGACAGGGGACTGTCCCCTTCCCAGCCATAGTAAACAGGGTAGAGGACAGGGAGGACAGGGGACTGTCCCCTTCCCAGCCATAGTAAACAGGGTAGAGGACAGGAGGACAGGGAGACTGTCCCCTTCCCAGCCATAGTAAACAGGGTAGAGGACAGGGAGGACAGGGAGGACAGGGGACTGTCCCCTTCCCAGCCATAGTAAACAGGGTAGAGGCTAGAGGACAGGGAGGACAGGGGACTGTCCCCTTCCCAGCCATAGTAAACAGGGTAGAGGCTAGAGGACAGGGAGGACAGGGGACTGTCCCCTTCCCAGCCATAGTAAACAGGGTAGAGGACAGGGAGGACAGGGGACTGTCCCCTTCCCAGCCATAGTAAACAGGCTAGAGGACAGGGAGGACAGGGAGGACAGGGGACTGTCCCCTTCCCAGCCATAGTAAACAGGGTAGAGGACAGGAGGACAGGGAGGACAGGGGACTGTCCCCTTCCCAGCCATAGTAAACAGGCTAGAGGACAGGGAGGACAGGGGACTGTCCCCTTCCCAGCCATAGTAAACAGGGTAGAGGCTAGAGGACAGGGAGGACAGGGGACTGTCCCCTTCCCAGCCATAGTAAACAGGGTAGAGGACAGGGAGGACAGGGAGGACAGGGGACTGTCCCCTTCCCAGCCATAGTAAACAGGCTAGAGGACAGAGGACAGGGAGGACAGGGGACTGTCCCCTCCCCAGCCATAGTAAACAGGGTAGAGGCTAGAGGACAGGGGACTGTCCCCTTCCCAGCCATAGTAAACAGGGTAGAGGCTAGAGGACAGGGAGGACAGGGGACTGTCCCCTTCCCAGCCATAGTAAACAGGCTAGAGGACAGGGAGGACAGGGAGGACAGGGGACTGTCCCCTTCCCAGCCATAGTAAACAGGGTAGAGGCTAGAGGACAGGGAGGACAGGGGACTGTCCCCTTCCCAGCCATAGTAAACAGGGTAGAGGCAGAGGACAGGGAGGACAGGGGACTGTCCCCTTCCCAGCCATAGTAAACAGGGTAGAGGACAGGGAGGACAGGGGACTGTCCCCTTCCCAGCCATAGTAAACAGGGTAGAGGACAGGGGGACAGGGAGGACAGGGGACTGTCCCCTTCCCAGCCATAGTAAACAGGGTAGAGGCTAGAGGACAGGGAGGACAGGGGACTGTCCCCTTCCCAGCCATAGTAAACAGGGTAGAGGCTAGAGGACAGGGGACTGTCCCCTTCCCAGCCATAGTAAACAGGGTAGAGGCTAGAGGACAGGGAGGACAGGGGACTGTCCCCTTCCCAGCCATAGTAAACAGGTAGAGGACAGGAGGACAGGGAGGACAGGGGACTGTCCCCTTCCCAGCCATAGTAAACAGGGTAGAGGACAGGAGGACAGGGGACTGTCCCCTTCCCAGCCATAGTAAACAGGGTAGAGGCTAGAGGACAGGGAGGACAGGGGACTGTCCCCTTCCCAGCCATAGTAAACAGGGTAGAGGACAGGGAGGACAGGGAGGACAGGGGACTGTCCCCTTCCCAGCCATAGTAAACAGGGTAGAGGCTAGAGGACAGGGAGGACAGGGGACTGTCCCCTTCCCAGCCATAGTAAACAGGGTAGAGGCTAGAGGACAGGGAGGACAGGGGACTGTCCCCTTCCCAGCCATAGTAAACAGGGTAGAGGACAGGGAGGACAGGGGACTGTCCCCTTCCCAGCCATAGTAAACAGGCTAGAGGACAGGAGGACAGGGAGGACAGGGGACTGTCCCCTTCCCAGCCATAGTAAACAGGGTAGAGGACAGGGAGGACAGGGGACTGTCCCCTTCCCAGCCATAGTAAACAGGGCTAGAGGACAGGAGGACAGGGAGGACAGGGGACTGTCCCCTTCCCAGCCATAGTAAACAGGCTAGAGGCTAGGGAGGACAGGGAGGACAGGGGACTGTCCCCTTCCCAGCCATAGTAAACAGGCTAGAGGACAGGGAGGACAGGGAGGACAGGGGACTGTCCCCTTCCCAGCCATAGTAAACAGGGTAGAGGACAGGGAGGACAGGGAGGACAGGGGACTGTCCCCTTCCCAGCCATAGTAAACAGGGTAGAGGACAGGGAGGACAGGGAGGACAGGGGACTGTCCCCTTCCCAGCCATAGTAAACAGGGTAGAGGACAGGGAGGACAGGGAGGACAGGGGACTGTCCCCTTCCCAGCCATAGTAAACAGGCTAGAGGACAGGGAGGACAGGGAGGACAGGGGACTGTCCCCTTCCCAGCCATAGTAAACAGGGTAGAGGACAGGGAGGACAGGGGACTGTCCCCTTCCCAGCCATAGTAAACAGGGTAGAGGCTAGAGGACAGGGAGGACAGGGGACTGTCCCCTTCCCAGCCATAGTAAACAGGGTAGAGGCTAGAGGACAGGGAGGACAGGGGACTGTCCCCTTCCCAGCCATAGTAAACAGGGTAGAGGACAGGGAGGACAGGGAGGACAGGGGACTGTCCCCTTCCCAGCCATAGTAAACAGGGTAGAGGCTAGAGGACAGGGAGGACAGGGGACTGTCCCCTTCCCAGCCATAGTAAACAGGGTAGAGGACAGGGAGGACAGGGGACTGTCCCCTTCCCAGCCATAGTAAACAGGGTAGAGGCTAGAGGACAGGGAGGACAGGGGACTGTCCCCTTCCCAGCCATAGTAAACAGGGTAGAGGCTAGAGGACAGGGGACTGTCCCCTTCCCAGCCATAGTAAACAGGGTAGAGGACAGGGAGGACAGGGGACTGTCCCCTTCCCAGCCATAGTAAACAGGCTAGAGGACAGGGAGGACAGGGAGGACAGGGGACTGTCCCCTTCCCAGCCATAGTAAACAGGGTAGAGGACAGGGAGGACAGGGAGGACAGGGGACTGTCCCCTTCCCAGCCATAGTAAACAGGCTAGAGGACAGGGAGGACAGGGAGGACAGGGGACTGTCCCCTTCCCAGCCATAGTAAACAGGGTAGAGGATAGGAGGACAGGGGACTGTCCCCTTCCCAGCCATAGTAAACAGGGTAGAGGCTAGGAGGACAGGGAGGACAGGGGACTGTCCCCTTCCCAGCCATAGTAAACAGGGTAGAGGCTAGAGGACAGGGAGGACAGGGGACTGTCCCCTTCCCAGCCATAGTAAACAGGGTAGAGGACAGGAGGACAGGGAGGACAGGGGACTGTCCCCTTCCCAGCCATAGTAAACAGGGTAGAGGCTAGAGGACAGGGAGGACAGGGGACTGTCCCCTTCCCAGCCATAGTAAACAGGGTAGAGGCTAGAGGACAGGGGACTGTCCCCTTCCCAGCCATAGTAAACAGGCTAGAGGCAGAGGACAGGAGGACAGGGGACTGTCCCCTTCCCAGCCATAGTAAACAGGGTAGAGGCTAGAGGACAGGGAGGACAGGGGACTGTCCCCTTCCCAGCCATAGTAAACAGGCTAGAGGCTAGAGGACAGGGAGGACAGGGGACTGTCCCCTTCCCAGCCATAGTAAACAGGGTAGAGGACAGGGAGGACAGGGGACTGTCCCCTTCCCAGCCATAGTAAACAGGGTAGAGGACAGGGAGGACAGGGAGGACAGGGGACTGTCCCCTTCCCAGCCATAGTAAACAGGGTAGAGGCTAGAGGACAGGGAGGACAGGGGACTGTCCCCTTCCCAGCCATAGTAAACAGGGTAGAGGCTAGAGGACAGGGGACTGTCCCCTTCCCAGCCATAGTAAACAGGGTAGAGGACAGGGAGGACAGGGGACTGTCCCCTTCCCAGCCATAGTAAACAGGGTAGAGGCTAGAGGACAGGGAGGACAGGGGACTGTCCCCTTCCCAGCCATAGTAAACAGGGTAGAGGCTAGAGGACAGGGGACTGTCCCCTTCCCAGCCATAGTAAACAGGGTAGAGGCTAGAGGACAGGGAGGACAGGGGACTGTCCCCTTCCCAGCCATAGTAAACAGGGTAGAGGCTAGAGGACAGGGAGGACAGGGGACTGTCCCCTTCCCAGCCATAGTAAACAGGGTAGAGGACAGGGAGGACAGGGAGGACAGGGGACTGTCCCCTTCCCAGCCATAGTAAACAGGCTAGAGGACAGGGAGGACAGGGAGGACAGGGGACTGTCCCCTTCCCAGCCATAGTAAACAGGGTAGAGGCTAGAGGACAGGGGACTGTCCCCTTCCCAGCCATAGTAAACAGGGTAGAGGCTAGAGGACAGGGAGGACAGGGGACTGTCCCCTTCCCAGCCATAGTAAACAGGGTAGAGGCTAGAGGACAGGGAGGACAGGGGACTGTCCCCTTCCCAGCCATAGTAAACAGGGTAGAGGACAGGGAGGACAGGGAGGACAGGGGACTGTCCCCTTCCCAGCCATAGTAAACAGGGTAGAGGCTAGAGGACAGGGAGGACAGGGGACTGTCCCCTTCCCAGCCATAGTAAACAGGGTAGAGGCTAGAGGACAGGGAGGACAGGGGACTGTCCCCTTCCCAGCCATAGTAAACAGGGTAGAGGACAGGGAGGACAGGGGACTGTCCCCTTCCCAGCCATAGTAAACAGGCTAGAGGACAGGGAGGACAGGGGTCTGTCCCCTTCCCAGCCATAGTAAACAGGGTAGAGGCTAGAGGACAGGGAGGACAGGGGACTGTCCCCTTCCCAGCCATAGTAAACAGGGTAGAGGACAGGGAGGACAGGGGACTGTCCCCTTCCCAGCCATAGTAAACAGGGTAGAGGCTAGAGGACAGGGAGGACAGGGGACTGTCCCCTTCCCAGCCATAGTAAACAGGGTAGAGGACAGGGAGGACAGGGGACTGTCCCCTTCCCAGCCATAGTAAACAGGGTAGAGGACAGGGAGGACAGGGAGGACAGGGGACTGTCCCCTTCCCAGCCATAGTAAACAGGGTAGAGGCTAGAGGACAGGGAGGACAGGGGACTGTCCCCTTCCCAGCCATAGTAAACAGGGTAGAGGCAGAGAGGACAGGGAGGACAGGGGACTGTCCCCTTCCCAGCCATAGTAAACAGGGTAGAGGACAAGGAGGACAGGGGACTGTCCCCTTCCCAGCCATAGTAAACAGGGTAGAGGACAGGGAGGACAGGGGACTGTCCCCTTCCCAGCCATAGTAAACAGGGTAGAGGACAGGGAGGACAGGGGACTGTCCCCTTCCCAGCCATAGTAAACAGGGTAGAGGCCAGGAGGACAGGGAGGACAGGGGACTGTCCCCTTCCCAGCCATAGTAAACAGGGTAGAGGACAGGGAGGACAGGGAGGACAGGGGACTGTCCCCTTCCCAGCCATAGTAAACAGGGTAGAGGCTAGAGGACAGGGAGGACAGGGGACTGTCCCCTTCCCAGCCATAGTAAACAGGCTAGAGGACAGGGAGGACAGGGAGGACAGGGGACTGTCCCCTTCCCAGCCATAGTAAACAGGGTAGAGGACAGGGAGGACAGGGGACTGTCCCCTTCCCAGCCATAGTAAACAGGGTAGAGGCTAGAGGACAGGGAGGACAGGGGACTGTCCCCTTCCCAGCCATAGTAAACAGGCTAGAGGACAGGGAGGACAGGGAGGACAGGGGACTGTCCCCTTCCCAGCCATAGTAAACAGGGTAGAGGCTAGAGGACAGGGAGGACAGGGGACTGTCCCCTTCCCAGCCATAGTAAACAGGGTAGAGGACAGGGAGGACAGGAGGACAGGGGACTGTCCCCTTCCCAGCCATAGTAAACAGGGTAGAGGCTAGAGGACAGGGAGGACAGGGGACTGTCCCCTTCCCAGCCATAGTAAACAGGGTAGAGGACAGGAGGACAGGGGACTGTTCCCTTCCCAGCCATAGTAAACAGGCTAGAGGACATGGAGGACAGGGGACTGTCCCCTTCCCAGCCATAGTAAACAGGCTAGAGGACAGGGAGGACAGGGAGGACAGGGGACTGTCCCCTTCCCAGCCATAGTAAACAGGCTAGAGGCTAGAGGACAGGGAGGACAGGGGACTGTCCCCTTCCCAGCCATAGTAAACAGGGTAGAGGCTAGAGGACAGGGAGGACAGGGGACTGTCCCCTTCCCAGCCATAGTAAACAGGCTAGAGGACAGGGGGGACAGGGAGGACAGGGGACTGTCCCCTTCCCAGCCATAGTAAACAGGGTAGAGGCTAGAGGACAGGGAGGACAGGGGACTGTCCCCTTCCCAGCCATAGTAAACAGGGTAGAGGACAGGGAGGACAGGGAGGACAGGGGACTGTCCCCTTCCCAGCCATAGTAAACAGGCTAGAGGACAGGGAGGACAGGGGACTGTCCCCTTCCCAGCCATAGTAAACAGGGTAGAGGACAGGGAGGACAGGGGACTGTCCCCTTCCCAGCCATAGTAAACAGGGTAGAGGACAGGGAGGACAGGGAGGACAGGGGACTGTCCCCTTCCCAGCCATAGTAAACAGGGTAGAGGACAGGGAGGACAGGGGACTGTCCCCTTCCCAGCCATAGTAAACAGGGTAGAGGACAGGGAGGACAGGGGACTGTCCCCTTCCCAGCCATAGTAAACAGGCTAGAGGACAGGGAGGACAGGGGACTGTCCCCTTCCCAGCCATAGTAAACAGGGTAGAGGCTAGAGGACAGGGAGGACAGGGGACTGTCCCCTTCCCAGCCATAGTAAACAGGGTAGAGGCTAGAGGACAGGGAGGACAGGGGACTGTCCCCTTCCCAGCCATAGTAAACAGGGTAGAGGACAGGAGGACAGGGAGGACAGGGGACTGTCCCCTTCCCAGCCATAGTAAACAGGCTAGAGGACAGGGAGGACAGGGAGGACAGGGGACTGTCCCCTTCCCAGCCATAGTAAACAGGGTAGAGGCTAGAGGACAGGGGACTGTCCCCTTCCCAGCCATAGTAAACAGGGTAGAGGCTAGAGGACAGGGAGGACAGGGGACTGTCCCCTTCCCAGCCATAGTAAACAGGGTAGAGGACAGGGAGGACAGGGAGGACAGGGGACTGTCCCCTTCCCAGCCATAGTAAACAGGCTAGAGGACAGGGAGGAGAGGGGACTGTCCCCTTCCCAGCCATAGTAAACAGGGTAGAGGACAGGGAGGACAGGGGACTGTCCCCTTCCCAGCCATAGTAAACAGGGTAGAGGACAGGGAGGACAGGGGACAGGGGACTGTCCCCTTCCCAGCCATAGTAAACAGGGTAGAGGACAGGGAGGACAGGGGACTGTCCCCTTCCCAGCCATAGTAAACAGGGTAGAGGACAGGGAGGACAGGGGACTGTCCCCTTCCCAGCCATAGTAAACAGGCTAGAGGACAGGGAGGACAGGGGGCTGTCCCCTTCCCAGCCATAGTAAACAGGGTAGAGGCAGGGGACAGGGAGGACAGGGGACTGTCCCCTTCCCAGCCATAGTAAACAGGGTAGAGGCTAGAGGACAGGGAGGACAGGGGACTGTCCCCTTCCCAGCCATAGTAAACAGGGTAGAGGCTAGAGGACAGGGAGGACAGGGGACTGTCCCCTTCCCAGCCATAGTAAACAGGGTAGAGGACAGGGAGGACAGGGAGGACAGGGGACTGTCCCCTTCCCAGCCATAGTAAACAGGGTAGAGGCTAGAGGACAGGGAGGACAGGGGACTGTCCCCTTCCCAGCCATAGTAAACAGGGTAGAGGACAGGGAGGACAGGGGACTGTCCCCTTCCCAGCCATAGTAAACAGGGTAGAGGCTAGAGGACAGGGAGGACAGGGGACTGTCCCCTTCCCAGCCATAGTAAACAGGGTAGAGGACAGGGAGGACAGGGAGGACAGGGGACTGTCCCCTTCCCAGCCATAGTAAACAGGGTAGGCTAGAGGACAGGGAGGACAGGGGACTGTCCCCTTCCCAGCCATAGTAAACAGGGTAGAGGACAGGGAGGACAGGGGACTGTCCCCTTCCCAGCCATAGTAAACAGGGTAGAGGCTAGGAGGACAGGGAGGACAGGGGACTGTCCCCTTCCCAGCCATAGTAAACAGGGTAGAGGACAGGGAGGACAGGGAGGACAGGGGCTGTCCCCTTCCCAGCCATAGTAAACAGGGTAGAGGTAGAGGACAGGGAGGACAGGGGACTGTCCCCTTCCCAGCCATAGTAAACAGGGTAGAGGCCAGAGGACAGGGAGGACAGGGGACTGTCCCCTTCCCAGCCATAGTAAACAGGGTAGAGGCTAGAGGACAGGGAGGACAGGGGACTGTCCCCTTCCCAGCCATAGTAAACAGGGTAGAGGACAGGGAGGACAGGGAGGACAGGGGACTGTCCCCTTCCCAGCCATAGTAAACAGGGTAGAGGCTAGAGGACAGGGAGGACAGGGGACTGTCCCCTTCCCAGCCATAGTAAACAGGGTAGAGGAGGGACAGGGAGGACAGGGGACTGTCCCCTTCCCAGCCATAGTAAACAGGGTGCTAGAGGACAGGGAGGACAGGGGACTGTCCCCTTCCCAGCCATAGTAAACAGGGTAGAGGCACAGGGAGGACAGGGGACTGTCCCCTTCCCAGCCATAGTAAACAGGGTAGAGGACAGGGAGGACAGGGGGACTGTCCCCTTCCCAGCCATAGTAAACAGGCTAGAGGCTAGGAGGACAGGGAGGACAGGGGACTGTCCCCTTCCCAGCCATAGTAAACAGGGTAGAGGCTAGAGGACAGGGAGGACAGGGGACTGTCCCCTTCCCAGCCATAGTAAACAGGGTAGAGGCTAGAGGACAGGGAGGACAGGGGACTGTCCCCTTCCCAGCCATAGTAAACAGGGTAGAGGACAGGGAGGACAGGGAGGACAGGGGACTGTCCCCTTCCCAGCCATAGTAAACAGGGTAGAGGACAGGAGGACAGGAGGACAGGGGACTGTCCCCTTCCCAGCCATAGTAAACAGGGTAGAGGCTAGAGGACAGGGAGGACAGGGGACTGTCCCCTTCCCAGCCATAGTAAACAGGGTAGAGGCTAGGAGGACAGGGAGGACAGGGGACTGTCCCCTTCCCAGCCATAGTAAACAGGGTAGAGGACAAGGAGGACAGGGGACTGTCCCCTTCCCAGCCATAGTAAACAGGGTAGAGGCTAGAGGACAGGGAGGACAGGGGACTGTCCCCTTCCCAGCCATAGTAAACAGGGTAGAGGACAGGAGGACAGGGAGGACAGGGGACTGTCCCCTTCCCAGCCATAGTAAACAGGGTAGAGGCTAGAGGACAGGGAGGACAGGGGACTGTCCCCTTCCCAGCCATAGTAAACAGGCTAGAGGACAGGGAGGACAGGGAGGACAGGGGACTGTCCCCTTCCCAGCCATAGTAAACAGGGTAGAGGCTAGAGGACAGGGAGGACAGGGGACTGTCCCCTTCCCAGCCATAGTAAACAGGGTAGAGGACAGGGAGGACAGGGGACTGTCCCCTTCCCAGCCATAGTAAACAGGCTAGAGGACAGGGAGGACAGGGAGGACAGGGGACTGTCCCCTTCCCAGCCATAGTAAACAGGGTAGAGGCTAGAGGACAGGGAGGACAGGGGACTGTCCCCTTCCCAGCCATAGTAAACAGGGTAGAGGCAGAGGACAGGGAGGACAGGGGACTGTCCCCTTCCCAGCCATAGTAAACAGGGTAGAGGACAGGGAGGACAGGGGACTGTTCCCTTCCCAGCCATAGTAAACAGGCTAGAGGACAGGGAGGACAGGGAGGACAGGGGACTGTTCCCTTCCCAGCCATAGTAAACAGGGTAGAGGACAGGGAGGACAGGGGACTGTTCCCTTGCCAGCCATAGTAAACAGGCTAGAGGACAGGGAGGACAGGGAGGACAGGGGACTGTCCCCTTCCCAGCCATAGTAAACAGGGTAGAGGACAGGGAGGACAGGGAGGACAGGGGACTGTCCCCTTCCCAGCCATAGTAAACAGGCTAGAGGACAGGGAGGACAGGGAGGACAGGGGACTGTCCCCTTCCCAGCCATAGTAAACAGGGTAGAGGCTAGAGGACAGGGAGGACAGGGGACTGTCCCCTTCCCAGCCATAGTAAACAGGGTAGAGGCTAGAGGACAGGGAGGACAGGGGACTGTCCCCTTCCCAGCCATAGTAAACAGGGTAGAGGACAGGGAGGACAGGGAGGACAGGGGACTGTCCCCTTCCCAGCCATAGTAAACAGGCTAGAGGACAGGGAGGACAGGGAGGACAGGGGACTGTCCCCTTCCCAGCCATAGTAAACAGGGTAGAGGCTAGAGGACAGGGAGGACAGGGGACTGTCCCCTTCCCAGCCATAGTAAACAGGGTAGAGGCTAGAGGACAGGGAGGACAGGGGACTGTCCCCTTCCCAGCCATAGTAAACAGGGTAGAGGACAGGGAGGACAGGGGACTGTCCCCTTCCCAGCCATAGTAAACAGGGTAGAGGCTAGAGGACAGGGAGGACAGGGGACTGTCCCCTTCCCAGCCATAGTAAACAGGGTAGAGGACAGGAGGACAGGGAGGACAGGGGACTGTCCCCTTCCCAGCCATAGTAAACAGGGTAGAGGCTAGAGGACAGGGAGGACAGGGGACTGTCCCCTTCCCAGCCATAGTAAACAGGGTAGAGGACAGGGAGGACAGGGAGGACAGGGGACTGTCCCCTTCCCAGCCATAGTAAACAGGGTAGAGGCTAGAAGACAGGGAGGACAGGGGACTGTCCCCTTCCCAGCCATAGTAAACAGGGTAGAGGACAGGGAGGACAGGGGACTGTCCCCTTCCCAGCCATAGTAAACAGGCTAGAGGACAGGGAGGACAGGGAGGACAGGGGACTGTCCCCTTCCCAGCCATAGTAAACAGGGTAGAGGCTAGAGGACAGGGAGGACAGGGGACTGTCCCCTTCCCAGCCATAGTAAACAGGGTAGAGGCTAGAGGACAGGGAGGACAGGGGACTGTCCCCTTCCCAGCCATAGTAAACAGGGTAGAGGACAGGGAGGACAGGGGACTGTCCCCTTCCCAGCCATAGTAAACAGGCTAGAGGACAGGGAGGACAGGGAGGACAGGGGACTGTCCCCTTCCCAGCCATAGTAAACAGGGTAGAGGACAGGGAGGACAGGGGACTGTCCCCTTCCCAGCCATAGTAAACAGGGCTAGAGGACAGGGAGGACAGGGAGGACAGGGGACTGTCCCCTTCCCAGCCATAGTAAACAGGGTAGAGGACAGGGAGGACAGGGAGGACAGGGGACTGTCCCCTTCCCAGCCATAGTAAACAGGGTAGAGGCTAGAGGACAGGGAGGACAGGGGACTGTCCCCTTCCCAGCCATAGTAAACAGGGTAGAGGACAGGGAGGACAGGGAGGACAGGGGACTGTCCCCTTCCCAGCCATAGTAAACAGGGTAGAGGCTAGAGGACAGGGAGGACAGGGGACTGTCCCCTTCCCAGCCATAGTAAACAGGGTAGAGGCTAGAGGACAGGGAGGACAGGGGACTGTCCCCTTCCCAGCCATAGTAAACAGGGTAGAGGAAAGGACAGGGAGGACAGGGGACTGTCCCCTTCCCAGCCATAGTAAACAGGGTAGAGGCTAGAGGACAGGGAGGACAGGGGACTGTCCCCTTCCCAGCCATAGTAAACAGGGTAGAGGATAGGAGGACAGGGAGGACAGGGGACTGTCCCCTTCCCAGCCATAGTAAACAGGCTAGAGGACAGGGAGGACAGGGAGGACAGGGGACTGTCCCCTTCCCAGCCATAGTAAACAGGGTAGAGGCTAGAGGACAGGGAGGACAGGGGACTGTCCCCTTCCCAGCCATAGTAAACAGGGTAGAGGCTAGAGGACAGGGAGGACAGGGGACTGTCCCCTTCCCAGCCATAGTAAACAGGGTAGAGGCTAGAGGACAGGGGACAATCCCCTTCCCAGCCATAGTAAACAGGGTAGAGGCTAGAGGACAGGGAGGACAGGGGACTGTCCCCTTCCCAGCCATAGTAAACAGGGTAGAGGCTAGAGGACAGGGAGGACAGGGGACTGTCCCCTTCCCAGCCATAGTAAACAGGGTAGAGGACAGGGAGGACAGGGAGGACAGGGGACTGTCCCCTTCCCAGCCATAGTAAACAGGCTAGAGGACAGGGAGGACAGGGAGGACAGGGGACTGTCCCCTTCCCAGCCATAGTAAACAGGGTAGAGGCTAGAGGACAGGGGACTGTCCCCTTCCCAGCCATAGTAAACAGGGTAGAGGCTAGAGGACAGGGAGGACAGGGGACTGTCCCCTTCCCAGCCATAGTAAACAGGGTAGAGGCTAGAGGACAGGGAGGACAGGGGACTGTCCCCTTCCCAGCAATAGTAAACAGGGTAGAGGACAGGGAGGGCAGGGAGGACAGGGGACTGTCCACTTCCCAGCCATAGTAAACAGGGTAGAGGCTAGAGGACAGGGAGGACAGGGGACTGTCCCCTTCCCAGCCATAGTAAACAGGGTAGAGGCTAGAGGACAGGGAGGACAGGGGACTGTCCCCTTCCCAGCCATAGTAAACAGGGTAGAGGACAGGGAGGACAGGGGACTGTCCCCTTCCCAGCCATAGTAAACAGGCTAGAGGACAGGGAGGACAGGGGACTGTCCCCTTCCCAGCCATAGTAAACAGGGTAGAGGACAGGGAGGACAGGGGACTGTCCCCTTCCCAGCCATAGTAAACAGGGTAGAGGACAGGGAGGACAGGGGACTGTCCCCTTCCCAGCCATAGTAAACAGGGTAGAGGACAGGGAGGACAGGGGACTGTCCCCTTCCCAGCCATAGTAAACAGGCTAGAGGACAGGGAGGACAGGGGGACTGTCCCTTCCCCAGCCATAGTAAACAGGGTAGAGAACAGGGAGGACAGGGGACTGTCCCCTTCCCAGCCATAGTAAACAGGGTAGAGGACAGGGAGGACAGGGGACTGTCCCCTTCCCAGCCATAGTAAACAGGGTAGAGGACAGGGAGGACAGGGGACTGTCCCCTTCCCAGCCATAGTAAACAGGCTAGAGGACAGGGAGGACAGGGAGGACAGGGGACTGTCCCCTTCCCAGCCATAGTAAACAGGGTAGAGGCTAGAGGACAGGGAGGACAGGGGACTGTCCCCTTCCCAGCCATAGTAAACAGGGTAGAGGCTAGAGGACAGGGAGGACAGGGGACTGTCCCCTTCCCAGCCATAGTAAACAGGGTAGAGGCTAGAGGACAGGGAGGACAGGGGACTGTCCCCTTCCCAGCCATAGTAAACAGGCTAGAGGACAGGGAGGACAGGGAGGACAGGGGACTGTCCCCTTCCCAGCCATAGTAAACAGGGTAGAGGACAGGGAGGACAGGGGATTGTTCCCTTCCCAGCCATTAAACAGGGTAGAGCCTAGAGGACAGGGAGGACAGGGGACTGTCCCCTTCCCAGCCATAGTAAACAGGCTAGAGGACAGGGAGGACAGGGAGGATAGGGGACTGTCCCCTTCCCAGCCATAGTAAACAGGGTAGAGGACAGGGAGGACAGGGGACTGTCCCCTTCCCAGCCATAGTAAACAGGGTAGAGGCTAGAGGACAGGGAGGACAGGGGACTGTCCCCTTCCCAGCCATAGTAAACAGGGTAGAGGCTAGAGGACAGGGAGGACAGGGGACTGTCCCCTTCCCAGCCATAGTAAACAGGCTAGAGGACAGGGAGGACAGGGAGGACAGGGGACTGTCCCCTTCCCAGCCATAGTAAACAGGGTAGAGGACAGGGAGGACAGGAGGACGGGACTGTCCCTTCCCAGCCATAGTAAACAGGGTAGAGGCTAGAGGACAGGGAGGACAGGGGACTGTCCCCTTCCCAGCCATAGTAAACAGGGTAGAGGCTAGGAGGACAGGGAGGACAGGGGACTGTCCCCTTCCCAGCCATAGTAAACAGGCTAGAGGACAGGGAGGACAGGGAGGACAGGGGACTGTCCCCTTCCCAGCCATAGTAAACAGGGTAGAGGAGACAGGGAGGACAGGGGACTGTCCCCTTCCCAGCCATAGTAAACAGGGTAGAGGCTATGAGGACAGGGAGGACAGGGGACTGTCCCCTTCCCAGCCATAGTAAACAGGGTAGAGGACAGGGAGGACAGGGAGGACAGGGGACTGTCCCCTTCCCAGCCATAGTAAACAGGCTAGAGGACAGGGAGGACAGGGAGGACAGGGGACTGTCCCCTTCCCAGCCATAGTAAACAGGGTAGAGGACAGGGAGGACAGGGGACTGTCCCCTTCCCAGCCATAGTAAACAGGCTAGAGGACAGGGAGGAGAGGGGACTGTCCCCTTCCCAGCCATAGTAAACAGGCTAGAGGACAGGGAGGAGAGGGAGGACAGGGGACTTTCCCCTTCCCAGCCATAGTAAACAGGCTAGAGGACAGGGAGGAGAGGGGACTGTTCCCTTTCCTGTTCCATGAAGATATTCTTACAGACAGACTGGAAGCAGGCTGTGAATCACCAGAGACATAATAATCATTACATTATTAAACAGTGGAGAGGCTGTGAATCACCAGAGACATAATAATCATTACATTATTAAACAGTGGAGAGGCTGTGAATCACCAGAGACATAATAATCATTACATTATTAAACAGTGGAGAGGCTGTGAATCACCAGAGACATAATAATCATTACATTATTAAACAGTGGAGAGGCTGTGAATCACCAGAGACATAATAATCATTACATTATTAAACAGTGGAGAGGCTGTGAATCACCAGAGACATAATAATCATTACATTATTAAACAGTGGAGAGGCTGTGAATCACCAGAGACATAATAATCATTATATTATTAAACAGTGGAGTGCTGTGAATCACCAGAGACATAATAATCATTACATTATTACAGTTTTTTATGATTGCTTACACACTAAAATTTAACTTTTCCCACAATTAGCAAAACCTTACACTCAAGGAGCAAAACACAAGGCTAGATTTGCACAACTGTAAGCACATTGTCAGCTTCACACTATTTGCAAAACATTACACACAGTGATTTGCAAAACACTAAACACACTTGTATACATCAGACACAGAAGTATATCATGATGTCACTTCCTTGCAATTCCAAAGCACTTACTGTCAAATTACCACACCTATGATTTTAAATAATGTCCATCAGGTCTCTCAGTCAACACTGGCACGCATCCTGAAAAGACATCAGGTTCAAATGAAACAACTTTATCGAGTGCCTTTTGAGCGGAATTCAGAGAGGGTCAAACGGCTGCGGCACGAGTATGTGGAGGTGTACTAGATCTATCCTGGACTACACGATCTTGTCTTTCACTGTATTTCAGAGAGTTTTGCAGATGATGATGATGCTGAGGAAATCCTGCATGAATTCATATATATTGATGAGGCAGGGTTCAACCTCACAACAGCAAGAAGGAGAGGCAGAAATATCATTGGCCACAGGGCTATAATCAATGTCCCAGGGCAACGTGGGGGTAACATCACCCTTTGCGCTGCCATTTCACAGCATGGGGTTCTCCTCCGTCATGCCAAAATGGGCCCTTACAACACACCTCACATTCTCGCATTTTTGGACCGATTGCACCACGTCGTCACAACAGGTAATGAAATGCACCAGATGCAATACACTGTCATCTGGGACAATGTGTCATTCCACCGCTCTGCTTTGGTCCAGAACTGGTTTCAACACCATCCACAGTTGACAGTACTATACCTTCCACCATACTCTCCGTTTCTAAACCCTGTCGAAGAGTTTTTCTCTGCATGGCGGTGGAAGGTTTACGATCTCCAGCCCCAGGCTCAGGTACCCCTCATTCAGGCCATGGAGGACGCCTGTGACCAAGTCGACGCCGCAGCTGTGCAAGGATGGATTCGACATTCAAGACGGTTCTTCCCGCGTTGTCTTGCTAATGAGGATATTGCTTGTGATGTTGATGAAATTCTCTGGCCAGATCCAGCTAGGCGAAGAGATAATGTATAGTATGTTTACTGTAGTATTTTCTGCACAATATTGTCCGTTTCTTTCAGATAATTTTTTATGTTTGTTGTTGTTGTTATTTACTGTAATTGTAACCTGTAGTGGATACAGTGTTTTACGTGTGTCTGTTGTTTGCTGAGCTAACAGTGTTATGCACACTACTGTAGTAGCATGCAAACTGGGACATGTTTTGTTGTGGTTCTCCATGTTGACTGATTTGGGTATATGGAGAGAAATAAATGATATTTTCCTCAGTCTGCAGCATTGGTCTAGTGGTTGTATAGTTGCACTTTCTCTGAGAATTAGACTTGCTAAAAGTGTTTTAGGTTAGCAACAGCAGTGTGTAACTGGTTCAAAAAGATTGAAGTCATATGAAATGTGTGTGTTTCGTATGGTAACAAAATATTGTTTTTATGAAGTCGTGTGTTCCATTTTGCAAATGATCTGAAGTGTTGTGCTACTTTGGTGTAGGGTTGTGCTAATTGTGTGTAGTGTTTTGACAAACCAGGCCCTGTTTTCAAAATTGTGCTTAAACAATTTAAAAAAACTGTAAACAGTGGAGGCAGGGTGTGGGTGCTGTGAATTACAGTTTTTTTTACAATCACTTTGGCACTAATTTCAGAACCTTGACGTCATTTTTCAAAACTCTAGACACAAAACTCAAAACGGTCATCACTTGTAACACAGGCTGTCCAATGTTCAAAACAGCCCGGTCCAGCCCATTCCTGCTCCCCGCACCAAGTCAGTGGTGCGCTTCGTCAGCCCGGCACGGCCCGTTCCTGCTCCCCGCACCAAGTCAGTGGTGCGCTTCGTCAGCCCGGCACGGCTCCGTTCCTGCTCCCCGCACCAAGTCAGTGGTGCGCCCGTCCAACCGGTCCGGCCCGCTCCTGCTCCCCGCACCAAGTCAGTGGTGCGCTTCGTCAGCCCGGTCCGGCCCGCTCCTGCTCCCCGCACCAAGTCAGTGGTGCGTTTCGTCAGCCCGGCGCGGCCCGCTCCTGCTCCCCACACCAAGCCAGTGGTGTGCGTCGTCAGTCCGGCAAGGCCCGTGCCTGTTCCACCGGTGGCTGGTCCGGCACCGGTCAGATGCTTCACGCCGGAGCTAGAGCAATCCGCTCCACCAGTGTGCAGTCCAGCTCCGGCCAGCGGGGCCAGACCGACCAGGGGTACTTTGGGGGTTGGAGAGGGAGCGGGATCAGGCCCGGAGCCGGATCCGCCGCCTAAGCGGAGTGCCCACCCGGTCCCTCCCCTGTGGTGTTTGGTGGGCGCGGTCGGAGTCCGCGCCTTTAGGGGGGGGTACTGTCACGCCCTGGCTCTGGGGACACTTGTATGTTGAGCCAGGGTGTGCATTTCATTTGTTTATTTAGTATGTGTATTTCTATGTTGGCCTGAGTGGCTCCCAATCAGAGGCAACGAGTGTCAGCTGTCGTTGGTTGTCTCTGATTGGGAGCCATATTTAAACTGTCTGTTTCCCATTTGTGGTTGTGGGATCTTGTTTCTAGTCGGTTGTGGTAGACCGTGAACTGTCACGTTTTCGTTTTGTTGTTTTTGATCGTGTCTCTAATAAAGAGTATGTTTGCCTGCAACGCTGCGCCTTGGTCCTCATCTCTGTTTGACGATCGTGACAGTCATTGTTCGTACAATCATTAAATATTGTAGTACAAAATAGGTGATACATGTTTCATTATGGTACTACATGTAAATACATCCCTGTAAAAGTACTGCAGTAGTAGAGAGAATACTACAGACACAGTGGAATCATTGAACAAAATCTGAAATATATTGATGAAAAACAATACAGTACTGTAAAACATCAAATGCAGTGTTCTTCAACTTGCTTGCTTGTGCTGTAAAAAGCAAAACATAGGAGTGATTACTGTACTTCTACATTTTCATCAACTCTGTCTTGTGGATTTGGCCACAGGTTCTCATCTACATCACAATGGATGTTTTCATCAGCCAAACATCTTGGAAAAACCTTTGGCCATGGCGAATCCATGCCTGACACTGGTCTGCCGTGATGTCATTGCATGTGTCATCCATGGCCTGGAGAAGAGTGACTTGTTCATGAGGGCGCCTGTCATAAACCTTCCATCTCCATGTGGAGAAACATTTCTCAATCGGGTTAAGGAAAGGAGAGTATGGGGGTAAATACAGGGTGGTAAATTGTGCATGGGCCTGAAATCATGCTTGCACCATATGAGCATGGTGGAACCTGACATTATCCCACACAATGACATAGGTCACGCCATCAGCTCTACAGACCTGATCGAGCTCATCAAGGAAGGTTACAAGGAGAGCTGCATTATATGACCCAATACGAGGTCTGCGTCCAACCACACCATCTTCTGATATAGCCGCACACATGGTAATGTTGCCCCAGGTTGTCCAGGTACTTGTGATGGTTGCCCGCTGGCCAATGAAATTCCGACCTCTCCTCCTTGTCTTGGCCAGGTTAAAGCCTGCCTCATCCAAATATATGAATTTGTGATGGTTGTCATCAGCATCCAGCTCCATCACCCTCTAAAAATACATTTTGGAAAGAGATTTACTGATTACTGTACAATGTAGAATTATTAGGGGAATTGTATTACAACAGCCATCTTGAAACTGAACATACCTGAACATACTCAGTCCTCATTTGCTTCACTCTGTCTGCATTTCTTTCAAAAGGTACACGTATAGTTGTCTTACAGTTTTTTACAATCACTTTGGCACTAATTTCAGAACCTTGATGTCATTTTTCAAAACTCTAGACACAAAACTCACAACCAATTATCAAAATGCAAATTTTTCAAAACTCTAACACTTTTTCAATTGCTTGGATACAATACACATAAAACTAAGATCATTTGTTCATTTAACAAAATCACCTGTTCCATTTGACACAACTTAACATCAAAGTACTACTATTTCAAAAGGCAATTCACACATTACATTTCAGATGAGTGTCTATTCATTTCATTACAATTATCCAACTATCAATTGATACAACTGCTCAAAATGATAAGTAACTGTTGCATTGCTCTTAATGCATAGTTGTATGGAAACAGACAAACAATATTCCATGTTTAGATCATGAAAGGTGCAAGATAACGAGATTCATTGTCACCAATTAGCGTGGAGCATGAACCAATTAGACTACATTATCTATGGATGTAATATTTCATCATCATTCTTTATCAGACACCGTTTCTATGGTCCCATGTACCACCTTTTCAGACTATTTACAGTATTGACAGTACTGCACTGTATGGATGAAGGCCCTTGTAATTGCTTGTCCAATTCTGCCAACTTGTTACTGATGATTGAGTTCACATTATGGAACGAGTATATAAAGAATTGATTGGGATCCACTTGCCACAATATAGCAATACGTACTGTAACATGGAGCCGGCAGGTGATCCAGGTCACAATAGAGGTCAAGCAGTGGTGGGAGGAAGACGAGGAAGACGTGTTGGTCAAAGGAATGGCAGGGGACAAGCACCCCTTCTGAGAGGTGGTCGTGGGCCTTGTTTGAGAGGTGTGGGGGAACGTGGTAGAGGACAAGGCCACGGACCAAGACAGCGGCAGCAACAGCAAAGAGTGTCAGCCATCAGGAGTGGCTTCAGGACAAGTCTCTGAATTTCCATGAGTGGCCCAGCCAGAGCCCGGACTTGAACCCGATCCAACATCTCTGGAGAGATGCTCTCCATCCAACCTGACAGAGCTTGAGAGGATCTGCAGAGAAGAATGGGAGAAAATACAGGTGTGCCATGCTTGTAAAGCGTCATACCCAAGAAGCCTCGAGGCTGTAATCGCTGCCAAAGGTGCTTCAACAAGGTACTGAATAAAGGGTCTGAATACTTAAAGTACCAGTCAAAAGTTTGGACACACCTACTCATTCAATGGTTTTTCTTTATTTTTACTATTTTCTACATTGTAGAATAATAGTGGAGACATCAAAACTATGAAATAACACATATGGAATCATGTAGCAACCAAAAAAGTGTTAAACAAATAAAAATATATTTTATATTTGAGATTCTTCAAATAGCCACCCTTTGCCTTGATGACGGCTTTGCACACTCTTGGCATTCTCTCAAACAGCTTCAATGCTTTACCAACTGTCTTGAAGGTGTTCCCACATATGCTGAGCACTTGTTGGCTGCTTTTCCTTCACTCTGCGGTCCAACTCCTAAACCATCTCAATTGGGTTAAGGTCGGGTTATTGTGGAGACCAGGTCATCTGATGCAGCAATCCATCACTCTCCTTCTTGGTCAAATAGCCCCTTACACAGCCTGGAGGTGTGTTTTGGGTCATTGTCCTGTTGAAAAACAAATGATAGTCCCACTAAGCACAAACTAGATGGAATGGCGTATCGTTGCAGAATGCTGTGGTAGCCATGCTGGTTAAGTGTGCCTATAATTTTAAATAGATCACAGACAGTGTCATCAGCAAAAGCACCCCCACACCCCACACTCCCACACCACCTCCTCCATGCTTCATGGTGGGAACGGCTTTATTTAAAGGTCGGCTTTATTTCACCTTTATTTAACCAGGTAAGCCAGTTGACAACATGTTCTCATTTACAACTGCGACCTGGCCAAGATAAAGCAAAGCAGTGCGATAAAAACAACAACACAGAGTTACATATGGGGTAAAACAAAACATGAAGTCAAAAATACAAACAGAAAATATATATACAGTGTGTGCAAATGTAGTAAGTTATGGAGGTAAGGCAATAAATAGGCCATAGTGCAAAATAGTTACAATTTCGTATTAACACTGGAGTGATAGATGTGCAAAAGATGATGTGCAAATAGAGATACTGGGGTGCAAATTTGCAAAATAAATAACAATATGGGGATGAGGTAGTTGGGTGGGCTAATTTCAGAATGGCTGTGTAACAGGTGCAGTGATCGGTAAGCTGCTCTGACAACTGATGCTTAAAGTTAGTGAGGGAGATAAGAGTCTCCAGCTTCAGAGATTTTTGCAGTTCGTTCCAGTCATTGGCAACAGAGAACTGGAAGGAATGGCGGCCAAAGGAGGTGTTAGCTTTGGGGATGACCAGTGAGATATACCTGCTGGAGCGCAGACTACGGGTGGGTGTTGCTATGGTGACCAGTGAGATAAGATAAGGCAGGGATTTGCCTAGCAGTGATTTATAGATGACCTGGAGCCAGTGGGTTTGGCGACGAATATGTAGTGAGGACCAGCCAACAAGAGCGTACATGTCACAATGGTGGGTAGTATATGGGGCTTTGGTGACAAAACGGATGGCACTGTGATAGACTACATCCAATTTGCTGAGTAGAGTGTTGGAGGCTATTTTGTAAATGACATCGCCGAAGTCAAGGATCGGTAGGATAGTCAGTTTTACGAGGGCATGTTTGGCAGCATGAGTGAAGGAGGCTTTGTTGCGAAATAGGAAGCTGATTCTAGATCTAACTTTTGATTGGAGATGCTTAATGTGAGTCTGGAAGGAGAGTTTACAGTCTAACCAGACACCTAGGTATTTGTAGTTGTCCACATACTCTAGGTCAGACCTGCCGAGAATAGTGATTCTAGTCGGGCGGGCGGGTGCAAGCAGCGTACGGTTGAAGAGCATGCATTTAGTTTTACTAGTGTTTAAGAGCAGTTGGAGGCTACGGAAGGAGTGTTGTATGGCGTTGAAGCTCGTTTGGAGGTTTGTTAACACAGTGTCCAATGAAGGGCCAGATGTATACAAAATGGTGTCGTCCGCATAGAGTTGGATCCGAGCGTCACCAGCAGCAAAAGCGACATCATTGATATACACAGAGAATAGAGTCGGGCCAAGAATTGAACCCTGTGGCACCCCCATAGAGACGGCCAGAGGTCCAGACAACAGGCCCTCCGATTTGACACATTGAACTGTCACATTTTACTCAGTAGAAGTACTGTATCTGTAATTACATTTTACTCCAGTAGAAGTACTGTATCTGTAATTACATTTTACTCCAGTAGAAGTACTGTATCTGTAATTACATTTTACTCAGTAGAAGTACTGCATCTGTAATTACATTTTACTCCAGTAGAAGTACTGTATCTGTAATTACATTTTACTCCAGTAGAAGTACTGTATCTGTAATTACATTTTACTCAGTAGAAGTACTGTATCTGTAATTACATTTTACTCCAGTAGAAGTACTGTATCTGTAATTAACATTTTACTCAGTAGAAGTACTGTATCTGTAATTACATTTTACTCCAGTAGAAGTACTGTAACTGTAATTACATTTTACTCCAGTAGAAGTACTGTATCTGTAATTACATTTTACTCAGTAGAAGTACTGTATCTGTAATTACATTTTACTCCAGTAGAAGTACTGTAACTGTAATTACATTTTACTCAGTAGAAGTACTGTAACTGTAATTACATTTTACTCAGTAGAAGTACTGTATCTGTAATTACATTTTACTCAGTAGAAGAACTGTATCTGTAATTACATTTTACTCAGTAGAAGTACTGTATCTGTAATTACATTTTACTCAGTAGAAGTACTGTAACTGTAATTACATTTTTACTCAGTAGAAGTACTGTAACTGTAATTACATTTTTACTCAGTAGAAGTAAAACTACTAGTGTACAAAACCGATTCCAGTAAAAGTAAGATGTAGCTCATTTAAAAAGTACTCAGAGTAAAAGTAATTTAGTTGCTTTTAAAATAAAAACATTGACCTTATAGCTAATTTCGCTAAGGTTACCTGAACGTTGTTACACTTTAACATTGTTACACAATAACGTTGTTACACATTAATGTTGTTACATAATAACATTGTTACACATTAACGTTGTTACACAATAGCGTTGTTACACAATAACGGTGTTACACATTGACGTTGTTACACTCATTCAAAAACTGTCTGAAATGCACCTGGATAAGAAGTCTTGCAAGTAGTTTAAGAACATAGTGTCAAGACTGGTTTACTGGATATATATCAAGCAGCGGTAGATTGTGGGACATTTTCTCTTTACTATTTATATAAATAATATTGGTCTATGTATTAAATCCTGTCAAATTCATCTGTATGTAGACGTTATGGTTATGGCCATTGCACCGACTGTTGACCAAGCTATGTTAGAGCTGCAATCTGATTTTGTTGATAAGAAAATTCACTGAAAATTTGTCTCAGATGGGCTACATTATTCACTCATTGGATGGTTCTCTCATAGAGCGTGTTCCCGCCAATAAATATCTGGGCGTCTGGATTGATAAAGATCTAACATTTAAAAAAAACATACTGATGAGCTAGTTGAAAAGCTAAGATTTTAGAAATAGATCTTGCCTCTCCATGAACAGCAGGAACAGTTGTACAGTCAACTTTCCTGCCAGTTCTTGATTATGGTGACTCCATTAACCAGAAATGCAGCAGCCACTACTCTTAAACCATTGGATGCCGTCTACCATAGCGCCCTTCGCTTTTTACAGGTGACAGTTTTAATACTCATCACTGCATCCTGTCTCAGAAGGTCGGCTGGACCTCACTAAAATCCCGTAGATCACTTCATTACTCCTTCTTGTTTACAAAGACGATGTTAAACTATATACAGTGAGTATACCAAGCACCCAACCCCCCACCCCTCCTCCCATCCTCTTCCCTCCCTAAACCCCAATTTTGCTCTCAGAATAGTCTCAATTCATCGGGGGCATGGACTCTACAAGGTGTTGAAAGTGTTCCAAAGGGATGCTGGCCCATGTTGACTCCAATGCTTCCCACAGTTGTGTCAAGTTAGCTGGATGTCTTTTGGATGGTCGACCATTCTTGATACACACGGGAAACTGTTGAGAGTGAAAAACCCAGCAGCATTGCAGTTCTTGACACAAACTGGTGCGTCTGGCACCTACTACCACACCCGTTCAAAGGCACTTCAATATTTTGTCTTGCCCATTCACCCTCTGAATGGCACACATACACAAATCCATGTCTCAACTGTCTCAAGGCTTTAAAAATCCTTCTTCAACCTGTCTCCTCCCCTTCATCTACACTGATTGAAGTGGATTGAACAAGTGACATCAACATGGGGTCATAGCGTTTGTTTGGATTCACCTGGTCAGTCTAAATGACTAAAATGACTAAAATGGAAAGAGCAGGTGTTTTAAATGTTTGGTATGCTCAGTGTATAGGCTACATGTACATAGTACATTAGGTTATGTAGTGTTCCTTCAACAAAAACAAAGTTCTGTTCTAACGCTTTCACTTCTCTCTAGATTGCTGTTCAGTTTCAGCAGGCGCTGATTTTCAAAGTGAATCGAGTCTCTCCTGGCTAGCTTTGCATTGAAGAGCAGTCCAGCACAGCTAAAAGACGCTCGCAGGCGACAGAGGCAGGCCTGTGTTCAGTTTGAGGGACAGATTCTTTATGTATGGAAAGGAATGAAGCAAGTCCATCTTGTCTGACTCACAGGCAAGGTACCCATCCAGCTCCCCTGTAACCTTGTGACCTTCTGGGCATCAGTGATGAGGAGAAATCCTCTTCATCAGATGAATGCTGCCTCTTGTTTCTCCTCCGCGGTCGTTGTGTCAAGATGATGATTCAGGTAGACTAAACCTGTATAGTGGAAAATACCCAACATACACATATTGAACATTTCAGCAAATTCTGCTTTTTGTGGCAACTTAGTTCATCATATCACCGACATTACAAAAACAGACTTGTTATTCTCAGATACTGAGACTGAAGTGAGTTTGTCAGATGTTCTCAGTTGTCTAATGTTGATATGAGTCCCATGTCTAGCTGTACCTATTGTGTAGACTCCCACAGTTATATGTACAGTTAGACTGAGTCTCTGGCAAAAGTACTGTACATGACCAAGCAAGCTAACGCTAGCTAGCTAGTTCACTTGACCAGATAACTTACACCACCACACATGACGTGCTTGGCATAATGGTTATCATCACTGGGTGGTGGTTAGCCATGTAGCTTGATAGCCAACTTACCTGCAAGGATAGCATGCTAACGTTAGCATGCTAGACAACTAGGCTAACACTAACGTATATAAATTAGACTATTAGATAACAACATCCACAACAATAACATAACATTTTTGTTCATTCATAGCTAGCTAGTTATCTTACCTCTACAATTTTTCCTCATGTTCAAACAGAATTTTTGTATGCTGCCACCTCCCCCCATCCTGGTTCAGCAAAGCTTGCATTGCAATGGCCTCTCCTGTGCAATGGCCTCTCTGTGCAATGGCCTCTCCTGTGCAATGGCCTCTCCTGTACAATGGCCTCTCCTGTGCAATGGCTTCTCCTGTGCAATGGCCTCTCCTGTGCAATGGCCTCTCCTATGCAATGGCCTCTCCTGTACAATGGCCTCTCCTGTACAATGGCCTCTCCTGTGCAATGGCCTCTCCTGTGCAATGGCCTCTCCTGTGCAATGGCCTCTCCTGTACAATGGCCTCTCCTGTGCAATGGCCTCTCCTGTGCAATGGCCTCTCCCTGTGCAATGGCCTCTCCTGTGCAATGGCCTCTCCTGTACAATGGCCTCTCTCTGTACAATGGCCTCTCCTGTGCAATGGCCTCTCCTGTGCAATGGCCTCTCTGTACAATGGCCTCTCCTGTACAATGGCCTCTCCTGTGCAATGGCCTCTCCTGTGCATGGCCTCTCCTGTGCAATGGCCTCTCCTGTGCATGGCCTCTCCTGTGCAATGGCCTCTCCTGTGCAATGGCCTCTCCTGTGCATGGCCTCTCCTGTGCAATGGCCTCTCCTGTGCAATGGCCTCTCCTGTGCAATGGCCTCTCCTGTGCAATGGCCTCTCCTGTGCATGGCCTCTCCTGTGCAATGGTCTCTCCTGTGCAATGGCCTCTCCTGTGCAATGGCCTCTCCTGTGCAATGGCCTCTCCTGTGCAATGGCCTCTCCTGTGCAATGGACTCTCCCTGTGCAATGGCCTCTCCTGTGCAATGGCCTCTCCTGTGCAATGGCCTCTCCTGTGCAATGGCCTCTCCTGTGCAATGGCCTCTCCCTGTGCAATGGTCTCTCCTGTGCAATGGCCTCCCTGTGCAATGGCCTCTCCTGTGCAATGGCCTCTCCTGTGCAATGGCCTCTCCTGTGCAATGGCCTCCTCCCGTGCAATGGCCTCTCCTGTGCAATGGCCTCTCCTGTGCAATGGCCTCTCCTGTACAATGGCCTCTCCTATACAATGGCCTCTCTCTGGCCAATGGCCTCTCCTGGTCCTGAACTGGTCAGTCTCCTCCGTCTCATTGTTTCTCTACACACAACACGTTGATAAAAACCTTTCCTCTCTTACGACATGTCTCAATCTATACTTTGTTATTTTTGCCTATTTAAAATCTTCCGACCTTCCATCGTTCAGTTTGTGTGCACAGCTTGATTTGATTGGCCTGTATTGGCACAGTGCTTGGAAATGTTATTTGATTGGTCACTGACAAAAAAAAAAAAGAGCATTTTTGTCTGGCTCAGAGTCGCAAACTTTCTGTGCCCTCATGATCTACTATTAAAAACTGTACTCTATATTGTGGATGGTTTTAGTTTACCGGTAATGAAGTACAATACTTCATTCAAAACTCCAGAGTGGCGCGGTGGTCTACAGCTGTGCCACTGGAGATCCTGGTTCGAGTCCAGGCTCTGTTGCAGCCGGCTGCGACCGGGAGACCCATGGGCGGCGCACAATTGGTCTAGCGTCGTCCAGGGTAGGGAAGGGTTTGGCCAGCAGGGATGTGGGTTCGCTTTCTCGGGGGTCAGTATGAAAAAAAAAGACTAAAATGTAAAACATGTCAAATTATTGACTTTGAAAAATACTCAGAAAAGCTCCTCAATTAAAGTAACAAGAGTATGTGTCATTTGTTCTTTCCTATGTGTGTCTAGCTCTCTCTGTTTGTGTGAGCATGATGAAGCAATACCTAAGTGGTCAATAGTCCCTCTCCCCTTTCTACCTCCACAAAGCTTTCTTTGGACAGCAGAGAGAGAGGATGGTGAACAAAGACAGCTACAACACTCTATACTTTAGATTGATTGAGAGGGAGAGCAGAGTCCACCTATCCTTGTCTCACTGTCCCATGGTGTAACTGACAAGACAGGGGAGTTAGAGAGGGAAGTTCTGCCAAGCCCACCCACACCTGGCTGACATCCGTCCAAACTAAGACCCAATACAAAGTATACAGACACAGGCAGACAGGAGAGAAAGGAGAGGAGAGGAGAGAGAGGAGAGGAGAGGAGAGGAGAGGAGAGGAGAGGAGAGGAGAGGAGAGAGAGGGAGAGGAGAGGAGAGGAGAGGAGAGGAGAGGAATGGCACCCTATTCCCTACATAGTGCACTACTACTACCATGGGCAGGGGTTAAATTGGGACAAGTCCCGCCGGTCCAACACCCGGCACCTATGATCCAAATGAGAGCCAGGTGGCGCTGAGCCGGCGAGACCCGGCCCAATATTCCTCTCGAGGCGCATTCAAATTACGAAGTGCCGACTGGGAGAGAAATATGCATGCCCAGTCATTGTACAACATTCTTAATGCAGTCGTGGGAAAATACACCTTTGAAATCAGTTTTGAAGGCCACTGTTAAAAGATCACGTGTCTTGATATTGATACTACCCAGTGAGCATTTGACCTCCGTCTTTTGTTGTATTTTTGGGGTCTGTACCAATCATAGACGTCCACAGATGTCCGGTCTGGACCGCCTATATTTGGCACAAAAGTTTGGACACACCTACTCATTCAAGGGTTTTTCTTTATTTTTACTATTTTTTACATTGTAGAATAATAGTGAAGACATCAAAACTATGAAATAACACATATGGAATCATGTAGTAACCAAAGAAGTGTTAAACAAATCAAAAATAATTTATATTTGAGATTCTTCAAATAGCCACCCCTTTGCCTTGATGACAGCTTTGCACAGTCTTGGCATTCTCTCAACCAGCTTCATGAGATAGTCACCTGGAAATAATTTCATTTAACAGGTGTGCCTTGTTAAAAGTTCATTTGTGGAATTTGTTTCCTTCTTAATGCGTTTGAGCCAATCAGTTGTGTTGTGACAAGGTAGGGGTGGTATACAGAAGATAGCCCTATTTGGTAAGAGACCAAGTCCATATTATGGCAAGAACAGCTCAAATAAGCAAAGAGAAACTACAGTTCATCATTACTTTAAGACATGAAGGTCAGTCAATACGGAACATTTCCAAGAACTTTGAGTGCAGTTGCAAAAACCATCAAGCGCTATGATGAAACTGGCTCTCATGAGGACCGCCACAGAAATGGAAGACCCAGAGTTACCTCTGCTGCAGAGGATATGTTCATTAGTTACCAGCCTCAAAAACTGCAGCCCAAATAAATGCTTCACAGAGTTCAAGTAACTGACGCATGATCCACAATTCTTTGACAATATATATAATAAATTATCAACCTTGCAAGCAATTCAAGACAATATTATTATGGTGGGGGATTATAATACTGTTTTAAATTGCTCAATGGACCGTAAAGGAAATCACACCACAAACAATCACCCACATGCTCTTAAGGAAATTGCGAATGTCATGGATACATTAGAACTAGTATATATATGGAGGCTTAAATATACTGATCTAGTGAGATATACATGGCAGAGACTCAATCAAGCTAGTCGTCTTGACTTCTTTCTTATCTCATTCTCGCGCACCAAAAGTTTAAAAAGTGTTGATAGGGGACAGAATGCGGTCCGGACCATCATATAATAGGCATATACATTACTCTTACTGAATTTCCACGGTGAGACGGATATTGGAAATGTAATCAAAGCCTATTGGATGATAATTTATTTATAATTAGAACAAAGGAATTTATAACTGACCTTATTGTATGGGACACCTTTAAATGTGCCTTTAGAGGCCACTGCAATTCAGTACTCATCTCGAAAACAAAAGCAATTTAGGTCAAAAGAGTTTATACTAACAAAGGAAAGAGAAGGTCTAACAGAACAGATAGATGGCAATAAAAACTGTAACATAGAGGCTCAGAATAAATTAGAGGAAAAACAAAAATAAATGGAGAAACTTATGCAAGAAAGATCAAGTGTAACTATATTATAAAAATAAAGCAAACTGGATGGAATATGGGGAAAAATGCACAAAATTCTTTTTAATCTTCAAAATAGAATGCTACCAAAAATAACTCAATGAAACTGGTTACAATTGACGGAGTCACCCATGGTTCACCAAATGATATTTTGAAGTAGGAAACAAAGTACTTTAAGCATATGTTTTCTTTTCAGTCGCCTCCATCTCCTCTAACTGAAGTTAATTGTAGAGATGTTTTTTCTATTGATAATGTAAAATTAACAGCCATACAGAAAGACTCATGTGAAGGTGAAATTACAGAGGAGGAACTTCTGGATGCAATTAAAGACTTTAAGTCCGGGAAAACTCCAGGGTTGGATGGCATACTCAGTCGAGGTATACCAAACCTTTTTTGATATACTAAGAGGACCGTTATTAGCATGTTTTAACCACTCCTATGTAAATGGTAGATTATCTGACACTCAAGAAGAAGGTCTGATTTCATTATTACTGAAACAGGATACAAGTGGAAAATATAAAGATCCAGTCCATTTACAAAATTGGAGGCCCTTACACTTCAGTGTTGTGATGCAAAAATTCTAGCAAAATGTATAGCGCATAGAATTAAAAAGGTATTGTCAGATATTATTCATTCTAATCAGACAGGTTTTTTTACATGAAACGATACATTGGAGATAATGTAAGACAAGTACTGGAAACAATAGAACACTATGAAAAATCTCGGGAAACCAGGCCTGGTATTCATAGCAGACTTCGAAAAGAGCATTTGATAAAGTACGACTGGGTTTTATATATAAATGCCGGGAAAATTTCAATTTTGGAGAATCTCTTATAAAATGGGTAAAAATCATGTATAGTAAACCCTAGGTGTAAAATAGTAAATAATGGCTATTTCTCAGAAAGTTTTAAACTGTCAAGAGGAGTGAAACAAGGTTATCCACTATTGGCATATCTATTTATTGTGGCCATCGAGATGTTAGCTATTAAAATCAGATCCAACAATAATATCAGAGGATTAGAAATCCAGGGCTTAAAAACAAAGGTGTCATTGTACGCTGATGATTCATGTTTTCTTTTAAATCCACAACTAGAATCCCTCCACAGCCTCATAGAGGATTTAGATACATTTTTCTCTGGATTACAACCAAATTATGACAAATGTACTATATTACGTATTGGATCACAAAATAATACAATTTTTACATTACCATGTAGTTTACTAATAAAATGGTCTGATGGTGATGTGGATATACTAGTTTACCTATTTGCTTATGGTCTTGCCTAAGCCTAGCGAACAGTTTTTTAAATTATATGAGAAAAAAATATAAAATTTTATTTGAACGGCAAGCCAGACAAAAATTAAAAGGGCCTATTTATATAATGAATATGAATTCGGAGGACAGAAATTATTAAATATTAAAGCATTAGACCTATCACTAAAAGCTTCAGTCATACAAAAGTTATACTTAAATCCGAACTGGTTCTCAAGCAAATTAGTAAGATTGTCTCACCTGATGTTCAAGAATGGCCTTTTTCCCCTTTATTCAGATTACAACAACTCATTTTCAGTTATTTGAAAAGGAAATCATCTTCCAAGTATCACTATTTCTAAAACAAGTCATAGAAAGTTGGTTGCAATTTCAATGTTATTCTCCAGAAACGACTGAACAAATAATGAAACAAATATTGCTGTTAAATTCAACGATACTAATTGACAAAAAACCTTTATTTTTTGACAGAATGTTTAAAAAAGGTATAATCTTCGTAAATTATATCATCTGTAGGACTGGTGGAGTTATGTCGCACATGCAGCTAACAAAAATGTCTGCTCTGCCCAAAATTAGAACCAAATAATTGCAGCCTTACCGAAAAGTGGAAGAGGAAAGTGGAAGGGGGAGAAAGTAAGGAACTTGTCTGTCGGCCTTGCATTAAAGAACATAATTGGTTAAAGAAAACTGTGATAAATAAAAAGTACATCAGTTTCACTTAAGGTGAATAGTAGCTGGTTGATAGTTATCTGGGTAGTGAGTAAGTCCCCCTGGTTGATAGTTATCTGGGTAGTGAGTAAGTCCCCCCTGGTTGATAGTTAGCTGGGTAGTGAGTAAGTCCTTCAGGCTGTTAATTAGCTGGTGAGTGAGTAAGTCTCCCAGGTTGATAATTAGATGGGTAGTGAGTAATTCTCCCAGGTTGATAGTTAGCTGGGTAGTGAGTAAGTCTCCCAGGTTGATAGTTAGCTGGGTAGTGAGTAAGTCTCCCAGGTTGATAGTTATCTGGGTAGTGAGTAAGTCCTTCAGGTTGATAATTATCTGGGTAGTGAGTAAGTCTCCAGGTTGATAGTTAGATGGGTAGTAGTAAGTCTCCCCAGGTTGATAGTTATCTGGGTAGTGAGTAAGTCTCCCAGGTTGATAGTTAGCTGGGTAGTGAGTAAGTCTCCCAGGTTGATAGTTATCTGGGTAGTGAGTAAGTCCTTCAGGTTGATAATTATCTGGGTAGTGAGTAAGTCTCCCAGGTTGATAGTTAGCTGGGTAGTGGTTAAGTCTCCCAGGTTTATAGTTAGCTGGGTAGTGAGTAAGTCTCCCAGGTTGATAGTTAGATGGGTAGTGAGTAAGTCTCCCAGGTTGATAGTTATCTGGGTAGTGAGTAAGTCTCCCAGGTTGATAGTTAGCTGGGTATTGAGTAAGTATCCCAGGTTGATAGTTATCTGGGTAGTGAGTAAGTCTCCCAGGTTGTTAATTAGCTGGGTAGTGAGTAAGTCTCCCAGGTTGATAGTTATCTGGGTAGTGGTTAAGTCTCCCTGGTTGATAGTTAGCTGGGTAGTGAGTAAGTCCTTCAGGTTGATAGTTAGCTGGGGAGTGAGTAAGTCTCCCAGGTTGTATAGTTAGCTGGGTAGTGGTTAAGCTCCCAGGTTTATAGTTAGCTGGGTAGTGAGTAAGTCTCCCCCAGGTTGATAGTTAGATGGGTAGTGAGTAAGTCTCCCAGGTTGATAGTAGCTGGGTAGTGAGTAAGTCTCCCAGGTTGATAGTTAGCTGGGTAGTGAGTAAGTCTCCCAGGTTGGATAGTTAGCTAGGGTAGTGGTTAAGTCTCCCAGGTTTATAGTTAGTTGGGTAGTGAGTAAGTCTCCCAGGTTGATAGTTAGATGGGTAGTGAGTAAGTCTCCCAGGTTGATAGTTATCTGGGTAGTGAGTAAGTCTCCCAGGTTGATAGTTAGCTGGGTATTGAGTAAGTCTCCCAGGTTGGATAGTTATCTGGGTAAGGGAGTAAGTCTCCCAGGTTGTTAATTAGCTGGGTAGTGAGTAAGTCTCCCAGGTTGATAGTTAGCTGGGTAGTGGTTAAGTCTCCCAGGTTGATAGTTATCTGGGTAGTGAGTAAGTCTCCCAGGTTGATAATTAGCTGGGTAGTGAGTAGTTTCAGGTTGATAGTTAGCTGGGTAGTGAATAAGTCTCCCAGGTTGATATGCTAGCTGGGTAGTGAGTAAGTCTCCCAGGTTGATAGTTAGCTGGGTAGTGAGTAAGTCTCCCAGGTTGATAGTTAGCTGGGTAGTGGTTAAGTCCTTCAGGTTGATAGTTATCTGGGTAGTGAATAAGTCTCCCTTTGTTGATAGTTAGCTTGGTAGTGAGTAAGTCTCCCAGGTTGATAGTTAGCTGGGTAGTGAGTAAGTCTCCCAGGTTGATAGTTATCTGGGTAGTGAGTAAGTCTCCCAGGTTGATAGTTAGATGGGTAGTGAGTAAGTCTCCCAGGTTGATAGATATCTGGGTAGTGAGTAAGTCTCCCAGGTTGATAGTTATCTGGGTAGTGAGTAAGTCTCCCAGGTTGATAGTTAGATGGGTATTGAGTAAGTCTCCCAGGTTGATAGTTATCTGGGTAGTGAGTAAGTCTCCCAGGTTGATAGTTATCTTGGGTAGTGAATAAGTCCTTCAGGTTGATAGTTAGCTGGGTAGTGGTTAAGTCTCCCAGGTTGATAATTAGCTGGGTAGTGGTTAGGTCTCCCAGGTTGATAGTTAGCTGGGTGGTGAATAAGTCCTTCAGGTGATAGTAGCTGGGTAGTGAGTAAGTCTCCCAGGTTGTTAATTAGCTGGGTAGTGAGTAAGTCTCCCAGGTTGATAGTTAGTTGGGTAGTGGTTAAGTCTCCCAGGTTGATAGTTATATGGGTAGTGAGTAAGTCTCCCAGGTTGATAGTTAGCAGGGTAGTGAATACCTAGTTATTCAGGTTGATCGGTAGCTGGGTAGTGGTTAAGCTCTCCCAGGTTGATAGTTAGCTGGGTGGTGAGTAAGTCCTTCAGGTTGATAGTAGCTGGGTAGTGAGTAAGTCTCCCAGGTTGAGTAGTTATCTGGGTAGTGAGTAAGTCTCCCAGGTTGATAGTTAGCTGGGTGGTGAGTAAGTCCTTCAGGTTGATAGTAGCCGGGTAGTGAGTAAGTCCTTCAGGTTGATAGTAGCTGGGTAGTGAGTAAGTCTCCCCAGGTTGATAGTTATCTGGGTAGTGAGTAAGTCCCCAGGTTGATAGTTATCTGGGTAGTGAATAAGTCTCCCAGGTTGATAGTAGCTGGGTGGTGAGTAAGTCTCCCAGGTTGATAGTTAGCTGGGTAGTGGTTAAGTCTCCCAGGTTGATAGTTAGCTGGGTAGTGAGTAAGTCCTTCAGGTTGATAGTAGCTGGGTAGTGAGTAAGTCTCCCAGGTTGATAGTTAGCTGGAGTGAGTAAGTCTCCAGGTTGATAGTTATCTGGGTAGTGAGTAAGTATCCCAGGTTGATAGTTAGCTGGGTAGTGAGTAATTCTCCCAGGTTGATAGTTAGCTGGGTAGTGAGTAAGTCTCCCCACAGGTTGATAGTAGCTGGGTAGTGAGTAAGTCCCCTCTGGTTGATAGTTAGCTGGGTAGTGAGTAAGTCCCTCTGGTTGATAGTTAGCTGGGTAGTGAGTAAGTCTCCCAGGTTGATAGTTAGCTGGGTAGTGAGCAAGTCTCCCAGGGATGATAGTTATCTGGGTAGTGAGTAAGTCTCCCCCAGGTTGAAGCTGGGTAGTGAGTAAGTCTCCCAGGTTGATAGTTAGCTGGGTAGTGGTTAAGTCCTTCAGGTTTATAGTTAGCTGGGTAGTGAGTAAGTCTCCCAGGTTGATAGTTATCTGGGTAGTGAATAAGTCCTTCAGGTTGATGGTTAGCTGGGTAGTGAGTAAGTCTCCCAGGTTGATAGTAGCTGGGTAGTGAGTAAGTCCTTCAGGTTGATAGTTAGCTGGGTAGTGAGTAAGTCTCCTGGTTGATAGTTAGCTGGGTAGTGAGTAATTATCCCAGGTTGATAGTAGCTGGGTAGTGAGTAAGTCTCCCAGGTTGATAGTTAGCTGGGTAGTGAGTAAGTCTCCCTGGTTGATAGTTAGCTGGGTAGTGAGTAAGTCTCCCAGGTTGATAGTTAGCTGGGTAGTGAGTAAGTCTCCCTGGTTGATAGTTAGCTGGGTAGTGAGTAAGTCCCCTCAGGTTGTTAGTTAGCTGGGTAGTGAGTAAGTCTCCCAGGTTGATAGTTAGCCGTGCAGTGAGTAAGTCTCCCAGGTTGTTAGTTATCTGGTAGTGAGTAAGTCTCCCAGGTTGATAGTTAGCTGGGTAGTGAGTAAGTCTCCCAGGTTTATAGTTAGCTGGGTGGTGAGTAAGTCCTTCAGGTTGATAGTTAGCTGGGTAGTGAGTAAGTCTCCCAGGTTGTTAATTAGTTGGGTATGTCATGATTTAACTGGAATAGAACCCAAATGCAGACAAGTACACCAAGCCAGAGAAGGTTTAACAGGTTTATTACAATGTTCAATAAGTCCAGGTTTCCAACAATAGGGGAAGAGCAAGTCCAGGTTACAGGGAGGGTAACAGATCCAGGTCAGAGCAGGTGTGGTACCGTAATGTCCTAGTGTCCGTGGTGAGTCCAAAAGGGAGGTCCGGTAGTGGAGAGCAGGAAGGTGGTGGCAGGAGTGAAGCGGAGGCAGAAGTCAGGTTCCCATAATCTGTGACACAGGAGAAAAGTAAATAGAACAGGCCAAAAGACAAAGAGCGAAAAACAACAGGTTGAGTTGCTGTGAGACTAACACTGGTCGTCTTGACTATGATCTGACGATGGAAGTGGCTAAGTTTGACCGGGTCTTAAAGGCTGAGGTGATTATGGTGAATGAGCTGCAGCTGGAACCCTGACTCCCGCACACCAGACTTCACTCCTGCAATCAATGACAGACAGAGGGGAGGGGAGGAGAGCAGAGAGAGAGCACCTAGCAGCAGTAGACCTAACAGTACCCCCCTCTAGGGACGCCACCTGGCGACGCGCAGGGTTTATCAGGATGTAACTCATGAAACTCCGGACCAGACCAGGATCCACAAGAAGCTCCTGGGCACCCAGGAACGTTCCTCAGACCATAACCCTCCCAATCCACCAGGTACTGGAAACCACGCACCCCGCGGCGAACATCCAGAAGTCGCCGGACAGTGTAGACGGACCCCCACCCACGATCCTGTGGAGGAGGGGGACGAGGGGCGGGCACAGAGGGCTAACCGACACAGGGCTTAATCTGGGAAACATGGAAAAGGTGGAATGAACACTGTAGGGAGGCAGGAAGCTGTAAGCTTAACCGCGCAGGGGTTAACAATAGACAGTATCTTGAACGGTCCTATAAAACGAGGCGCCATCTTCCCAGACTCCACTTTCAATGGAAGGTCACGTGACTTAAGCCACCTCTTGACCCAGAGAGTCACCGGAGCCTGGGACCAGGTGACGTTTGGCTTTGCCTCTGCATGTCACGCGAAGCTTCGACAGAGCTACCCGGCCTTCCTCCAGACCTTGGAAGCAGCGGCGCATGTGGGACTGCACCGAGGTACCGCCAGTTCCCTCTCTTGAGAAGGGAACAGGGGAGGTTGATAACCCAGAGCACACAGAAAAGGAGACGATTCAGAGGAAGCAGAATGGTCAAGGTGTTATGAGCATATTCCACCCAGGGGAGCATGGAGCTCCATGACCCAGGGTTAGACCCCCAGTGACAGCGAGAGCGGTCTCCATCTCTCGGTTCGCTCTCTCGGCTTGCCCGTTGGTCTGGGGGTGATATCCAGAGACAGGCTGGATGTAATGCCCAAAGCTTTACAGAAAGCCTTCCAAACCTGGGGAGACAAACTGGGGACCCCTGTCGGGAACAATTCATTGTGGGTAGAACATGAGAGCGGAACACATGTTCACAACCAAAATATCATGGTTTCTCTGGCAGTGGGCAGTTTAGTAGGGCCAAAAATGAGCAAACTTAGAAAACGATCAATCACAGTAAGAATGACAGTCTTACCAGACGAGGGGGGAAGTCCAGTGACAAAATCCAAGGCAATGTGGGACCAGGGCCGGCTGGGTATTGGCAGAGGTCTTAGTGATGACCAGCGCTGGCCTGGGTGGAGTTCTTACTACGTGCACATACCGTACAAGCAGCAATGAAGGCTCGAGTGTCCGCCTCCATCCTGGGCCACCAGAACTTCCGTCGCACAAAGTCAAGGGTCCGAGTAACTCCAGGGTGACAGGTAAGGGAAGACGAGTGAGCCCACTGAAGTACCTGGGAGCGAACAGACTCAGGGACAAACAACCGTTTGGGAGGACCGCTCCCAGGGTCAGCTTGATGATGTTGAGCCTGTCTAACAATCCCGCCGATGTCACATGTAATGGCCGCAATGCCAGGTAGGAGGCAAGATGGGTTCAGGGTTACTACCAGTATCAACCAGCAGAAAAAACACGGGAGACAGGCGTCAGGTTTGACGTTGGCGTGACCCAGGACGGTAAGACAGAGAAAAATTGAATCTACCAAAAAATAGTGCCCACCTGGCGACGGGGGTGTATGCCAGATTCTTATGATCCATCCAAACGATGAAGGGTTGTTCCGCCCCCTCCAGCCAATGCCGCCACTCTTCGAGAGCCAGCTTCCACGGCGAGCGTTCCACGATTGCCAACATCATATTCCTCTCTGCCTGAGAAAGTTTCCGTGAAAGGAAAGCACAGGGATGCAGTTTGTTATCTTCCGGTGAACGTTGTGACAACACCGCACCCACTCCAGCATGTCGGATGCATCCACCTCCACGACAAACTGGCGGTCGGGTCCCGGCTGCATCAGAATGGGATATTCAGGCGAAGCGGCGTTTCAGTTCTTCAAATGCTACGCTTGCCCCTTCATTCCAAGCGACCGTCGATGCGATGAAGGTGAGAGCGGTGGTAGTGGCGCGCAATGCGGCTTGTAGTCACTTGATGAACCTCCTGTAGAAGTTCGCAGAACCCCAGGAATCGTTGAAGTTGTTTACATGGGTGGAGGGCTGGCCACAGTCCGTGACAGCAGAGATCTTGGCTGGGTCCATCCGCAACTCCCCTGAGCTATTATGTAACCCAAAAAAGAGGTCTCAGACACACGCAAAATTCACATTTCTCTATCTTCACAAACAGTTTTGTTTCCAACATCTCTTTGCAACACCTGGCGACCCATGCAGTTCGTGGTTCCTGGGAGGACTCCTGAAAAAATCAGGATATCATCCAGATAGACAAAAACAAACCGATTCAACATGTCCCGAAGGACATCAGCTGACTAGTGCCTGAAAAACGGCGGGGGCATTGGACAACCCAAAAGGCATAAACTGGGTACTCCAAAATGTGTCCCAGAGGTGTGTGTTGAAGGCAGTCTTCCATTCATCACCTTTTACGAATGCGCACCCAGGTGATACGCATTTCGTAGGATCCAGTTTTTAGTGAAGATAGTTGCACCATGAAGGAGGTGTTATGTTGTTAAGTCCACGGAAATCAACACAGGGTCTGGAGGGTCTTATCCTTCTTAGCAACAAAAAGAATCCGGCATCCTACAGGTGACGAGGAAGACGAATAATACCTGCCACCAGGAGTCCCCGATATGTAGTTCCATAGCCTCCGTCTCGGGCGGGAGAGATTGCAGTACAGGCGACTGCTGGGGAGAGGTCAATGGCGCAATCGTAAGGCCGGTGAGGAGGAAGAGAAGTAGCTCTGTGTTTGCAGAAAACGGATGCCAGGTCATGATACACGTCCAGGGACAGCAGAAAAGATCCATGGACTCCAGTGGAGGTTGAGGCACAGTGCTGGCGGGGGGTCTGGAGCAGAACACAAACATTCACATGACAAAATGTGCTCCATGAAACCAATTCTTCCGGTCACCCAATCAATGTGTGGATTGTGTCTTATGGCCATGGGGATACCAAGGACCATGGGGTCTGTGGGCAGTCAATTATATGGAATTGGATGTTCTCTTGATGATTACCCGACACTCTGAGACAAACAGGAACAGTCTGATGAGTATCACGGGTCAACTTGTCCATTTAGACCCTTAGCCTGCAGCGGACGGTCCATAGGAACAGTCTCCAAATCCATTTGTTGGAGCCAACTCTCGATCCAAAAAGCTTTCATCGGCACCAGAGTCAACCCAGCGCACTAACAGAGAAATTCTGGAACTGCCACTGGAGGGATGCCTGGAGCAGAATCTCCGGGGAGAAGAGGAAGAATCAGCTGCTCGGCTCACCAAAACTTCTCCCAATAATGATGAGCCGGCCCTTTTCCCGGACGAACTGGGCAGGAAGGAAACGAAATGACCAGCTTCTCCCACAATAGCAGGCAGACCCGAGCCTGAATACGACGTGCACGCTCCTCTGAGGACAACCGTACGATCCACTCCATGGCTTGGGTTCAGTGCTCCTCGTCTCATTTCGACTCGAAGACTCCGGCTTTCTCCGTAGGGAAGATGCGGGAAGGAGTTTGTTGACGACAGACCAGTTGCTTGGAACTAACACTCCTCTCGTGCTCCGAATCCGACATTATCCAACCTGATGGTGAGTGAAATAAGATTATCCAGCGTAGGCGATACATCATATGACACACCAACTCATCTTTTAAAGTCTCAGACAAAGCATTGATGAACACTCCTTGTAATGCCTCGTCTATTTCAACCGGCTCACTGCCATCAAGTCCGAAACTCCACTGCCATCTCCGCCACACTCGAACCTCCCGCCGAAGAGACAACAACCGTTTAGCAGCCTCCTTGCCCCGTACAGGGTGGTCAAAACCTTCCTCATCTCCGTGGAAAGGCTGCCAGCTAAGCGTTGCGAATGTCCGACTGACTCTCCTGGCGACCGCGGATCCCCAGGCACGAGCGGAACCGCTAGTAGAGTTGGATAAAAGGTAGGGCATCACGGGCTCTTTCAGAGGCGTAGGTGAGGGCTGTTGTTCAAACACTCTTGAGCATTGAGTCAAAAATTCACCACAGGTTCCCATGTTCCATCATATCGCTCTGAGCAGGACTCAATGCTCTCTGATCCTGGGCTGGAGGGGCAGGAAAAACAGGTGGAGCAGGAGAAGGGGCAGTTTAGCATGCCATGCCCGAGGGTTGCATTATCAACTTGGGTAGCAAGGGCAGACACCTGATTGGTGAGTAATTGAACCTGATCAAACAGCACCTGACTGTTCTCTGGAATTATAGTCTTATACAGGTATCATGTTGGCCGAAGTAAAAATGTCCCCTGATTGGCTATGGCAAACCGAATTTGAGTGCACTCTGGGGGTGGTATCCGAGCTACTGTCTGCTGGGTTCATGTGTGGTCAGATCATACTGTCGTATGATTTAACTGGATTAGAACCCAAATGCAGACAAGTAACACCAAGCCAGGAGAAGGTTTAACAGGTTTATTACAATGTTCAATAAGTCCAGTTTCCCAACAATAGGGGCAAGATAAGTCCAGGTTACAGGGGAGGGTAACTAGATCCAGGTCAGAGCAGGTGTGGTACCATAATGTCCTAGTGTCCGTGGTGAGTCCAAAAGGGAGGTCGGTAGTGGAGAGCAGGATGGTGATGGCAGGAGTGAAGCGGAGGCAGAATCCAGGTTCCCATAATCTATAGACACAGGAGAAAAGTAAATAGAACAGGCCAAAAACACAAAGAGCGAAAACTAACAGGTTGGGTTGTCAGCGAGACTAAATGAGTGCGTCTTGACTATGATCTGACGATGAGTGGCAAGTTTGACCGGGTCTTAAAGGCTGAGGTGATTGTAGTGAATGAGCTACAGCTGGAACCCTGATTCCCGCACACCAGACTTCACTCCTGCAATCAAGGACAGACAGAGGGGAGGCGGAGAGCAGAGAGAGAGCTACCCCAGCAGTAGACCTAACAGGGTAGTGAGTGTCTCCCAGTGTTGATAGTTAGCTGGGTAGTGAGTAAGTCTCCCAGGTTGATAGTTATCTGGGTTGGTAAGTCCCCAGGTTGATAGTTATCTGGGTAGTGAGTAAGTCTCCCAGGTTGATATAGTTAGCTGGGTGGTGAGTAAGTCTCCCAGGTTGATGGAAGTTATCTGGGTAGTGATAATTATCTTCCCAAAGTTAGCTGGGTAGTTGGAGAAGTCTCCCAGGTTGGGATAGTTATCTGGGTGTGAGTAAAACTCAGGTTGAAAGTTAGCTGGGTAGTGCAGTAAGTCTCCCAGGTTGATAGTCATCTGGGTGTGAGTAAGTCCTTCAGTTGATAGTTATCTGGGTAGTAAGTAAGTCTCCCAGGTTGATAGTTAGCTGTGTAGTGGTAAGTCCCCCAGGTTGATAGTTAGCAGGTAGTGAGTAAGTCTCCAGTCTTGGCTGATAATTAGCTGGGTAGTGAGTAAAGTCTCCCGGTATTTAATTAGCTGGGTAGTGAGTGAAGTCTCCCAGGTTGAAAGTAGCTGGGTGCAGTGAGTAAGTCCTTCAGGGTTGATAGTTAGGATGGGTGGTGAACAAGTCTCCCAGGTTGTCTAATTAGCTGGGTAGTGAATGGCCTCCCAGGTTGATAGTTATCTGTAGTGAGTAAGTCTCACAGGTTGATAGTTAGCTGGGTAGTGAGTAAGTCCTTCAGGTTTATGTTATCTGGTTAGTGGAGTAAGTCTCCCAGGTTGATAGTAGCTGGGTAGTGAGTAAGTCTCCCAGGTTGTTAATTAGCTGGGTGAGTGAATAAGTCTCCCTGGTGTATATAGTTAGCTGGGTAGTGAGTAAGTCTCCCAGGTTGATAGTAGATGTGGTATTGAGTATTGTCCCCCCTGGTTGATAGTTAGATGGGTAGTGAGTAGAGTCTCCCAGGTTGATAGTTAGCTGGGTAGTGAGTAAGTCTACCAGGTTGATAGTTATCTGGGTAGTGAGTAAGTCTCCCAGGTGTAAGTAGTTAGCTGGGTATTGAGTAAGTCTCCAGGTTGATAATTAGCTGGTTGTGGTAGAGTCTCCCAGGTTTTAATTAGCTGGGTAGTGAGTAAGTCTCCCAGGTTGAAAGTTAGCTGGGTGAGTGAGTGAAGTCCTTCAGGTTGATAGTTAGATGGGTGGTGAATAGAGTCTCCCTAGTTGTTAATTAGCTGGGTAGTGAGTAAGTCTCCCAGGTTGATAGTTTTCTGGTAGTGAGTAAGTCCACAGGTTGATAGTTAGCTGGGTAGTGAGTAAGTCCTTCAGGTTGTAGTTATCTGGGTAGTGAGTAGAGTCTCCCCCAGGTTGATAGTAGCTGGGTAGTGAGTAAGTCTCCCAGGTTGTTAATTGGCTCGGTAGTGAATAAGTCTCTCTGGTGTATAGTTAGCTGGGTAGTGAGTAAGTCTCCCAGGTTGATAGGGTTAGATGGGTAGTGAGTATGCTTTACCCTGGTTGATAGTTAGGATGGGTAGTGAATAAGTCTCCCTGGTTGTTAATTAGCTGGGTGTGAGTAAGTCTCCCAGGTTTGATAGTTTCTGGGTAGTGAGTAAGTCTCACAGGTTGATAGTTAGCTGGGTAGTGAGTAGTCCTTCAGTTTATAGTTATCTGGGTAGTGAGTAAGTCTCCCAGGTTGATAGTAGCTGTGTAGTGAGTAAAGTCTCCCAGGTTGTTAAATTAGCTGGGTAGTGAATAAGTCTCCCTGGTGTATAGTTAGCTGGGTAGTGAGTAAGTCTCCCAGGTTGATAGTTAGATGGGTAGTGTATGTCCCCCTGGTTGATAGAAGTTACTGGGTAGTGAGTAAGTCTCCCAGGTTGATAGTTCGGCTAGTGAGTAAGTCTACCGAGTTGATAGTTATCTGGGGTAGTGAGTAAGTCTCCAGGTGTATAGTTAGCTGGGTAGTGAGTAAAGTCTCCCTAGGTTGATAATTAGCTGGCGTAGTGAGTAAGTCTCCCAGGTTTTAATTAGCTGGGCTGGTGAGTAAGTCTCCCAGGTTGAAAGTTACAATGGGTAAGTGAGTAAGTCCTTCAGGTTGATAGTTAGATGGGTAGTGACTCAAGTCTCCCAGGTTTTAGCTGTAGTGAGTAAGTCTCCCAGGTTGATGAGTTATCTGGTAGTGAGTAAGTCGTTCACGGGTTGATAGTTAGCTGGGTAGTGAGTAAGTCCTTCAGGTTGATAGTTATCTGGGTGGTGAGTAAGTCTCCCAGGTTGATAGTAGCCTGGGTAGTGCTAGTAAGTTTGTCTCAGGTTGTACTTTAATTAGCTGGGTAGTGAATAAGTCTCCCTGGTGTATAGTTAGCTGGGTAGTGAGTAAGTCTCCCAGGTTCGATAGTTAGATGGGTAGTGAGTATGTCCCCCTGGTTGATAGTTAGATGTTGTGTTGAGTAAGTCTCCCAGGTTGATACTTAGCTGGGTAGTGAGTAAGTCTACCAGGTTGATAGTTATCTGGGTAGTGTTAGAAGTCTCCCAGGTGTATAGTTAGCTGGGCAGTGTAGTATCTCCCAGGTTTATATGTTAGCTGGGTAGTGAGTAAGTCTCCAGGTTGTTATCTAGGTAATGGTGAATCTTCACATCTGTCTGTCTTATCTATCTATCATCTTTCATCAATATCTATCTGTCTATCTCTCTCTCTCTCTCTCTCAATTCTATTTCACTTCTCTCCTCTCTCTCTCTCTCTCTCTCTCTCTCTCTCTCTCTCTCTCTCTCTCTCTCTCTCTCTCTCTCTCTCTCTCTCTCTCTCTCTCTCTCTCTCTCTGCTCCTTTCTCTCCTTACAAGATTATTCTCCTGTAACACTACCCACCCATTACTTTTGTGTGTGTGTGTGTGTGTGTGTGTGTATGTGTCAAATATGGGATATAATATGCTCCTTTTCTATTCAGACCATTCTCCCTGTGTCTGAAGCTTCTTCCTTTTCCTTCCTCTTTTACTTGTTTTTTCTCTGAATCCATGTTCCATATTACCTGATATTATTAGCTCTGTTCTGTCTATTAACGGCTTGTGTGTCGCTTTCTTTCCTCCGGCAGTATCATTTATATTTCAGTCTGATCTGATTATATTTTATTCTATACTATAGTGTTAGCTGTTGCTATTCTTGCTGATCTGATCTGATTGTTTGTGATAGCTGACTAGCTGATAACTGATAGCTGACTATCTGATAGCTGATACTATCTGATGGAACATGAGTCTTTGTAGCTCTAGCATATAAGATTAACAAAGATGCATCCAAAATCGGCAATACTATTCCCTATACTTAGTGCACTACTTTTACTTTTGGTAGGGGTTCTGGTCAAAGGAGTGCACTGCTGTATATGAAAAATAGCCATTTAACTACACAATCAAACTACCATTTTCAAGTGGAAATTCACAAGTTTACAATACCTTTAACCTTTCCTTACTACTCTGAAGTTTGCATTTCCTGCTGTGAAGGAATATTCACAGCAACAAAGAATGTATCAAATAAAGATCCTACATCTGTAGAAATCGAAACTCTTGGAGCTTCTTACAGTCCCAGTGGTCCAGCGATCCAAGGCACTCATCATAGTGCTTGATCACCCCCCCTACTATTACTGCATCATCAACCGGCCGTGATTGATCCCATGGCTCTGTCCAATTCGTCGACTTAACCTGACTTGCCTAGTCAAATAAAGGTTAAATATATTTTTTTAAAAAAATCAAAAATATATTGCCAGATGCTATTACTGTTTTGTTTTCCTGATGAGATAAACTAAAATTTAAAAACTTTAGTTTAAGGTTTTTCACTTTGTTTGTGTGTGTTTGTCTGTGTGTGTGTGTGTGATTATCATTTCGATCATCTCCTGGCCTATTGGTAGTCTCCTGTAATACAGTAGAAACAAAAGCCAGACATCACACCTGCAGCTTTCTCAGTTACAATCAGGGCTTGTCATAGTGGTGGTTACAAGGGTTGAGATCTGTATACTTGTTTCATTTTTCAGTCTGTTTCCCTGTGAAAGGAGAGGGAGCACAAAAAAAAACGTATTGTTAAGTCACATTCTTATCCAAAAAAAGCCAAGTCAGTAGCTCATTCTGTATGCTTTACCCCCATGAATCTGATGGAGTCCTCTCCTACCCTACCATACCTACTACTCCACTATCCTACCCTGCCCTACCCTTCCCTACCTCTACCTCCCTCCCTACCATACCCCAAACTCTACCATATCCCTGCCCACCACTACCCTACCATGCCCTACCACACCATCCCCATCACCTATCCTACCCTCCCTACTCTGCCCTACCAACACCTAAACTACCATACCTCCCCACCCACCATACTCAATCCTCTATCCCTGCCCCTACCCTACCCACCATACCCCTACCTGCCATACCCCTCCCACCATACTCTCAAAATAGCCTATCCTACCTCTTACCACTACTACCATACCATACCCTACCCCTCTCCCTACCATACCCACCCCCCCCTCATAGCCCTACCTATTACCATGCCCAACCCTACCCCTCCACCTCTCCACCAACCCCATCACCATGTCTACCCTACCATCCTCTGCCACCCTACCCTACCACCTACCATACCCTACACCTACCATACTCTAAAATACCCTATCCCCCCCTACCACCTACCATCGCCCCTACCCTACCATGCCGCACACATACCCTACCCTACCCTACCCCTTCTACCCTGCCCTACCCTCATGCCCTACCCTACCATACCATACTCCCTACCCTACCCTACCCTCCCTACCCTAGCCTACCCTACACGTCCCTACCCACCCTACCCTACCCACTACCCTATCCTCCACCGCACCATGCACCCTGCACCACCCTTCACCTTACCACTGCCCTGCCTCTCCTCCTCTGCCTGCCCCTGCCCCACTCACCTACCTCCCTCCCTGCCCCTGCCCTGCCCCCCCCCCCACCCTCCTCCCACTCTCCCTGCCCTACCCGCCTCTACCCTACCCTGCCCTACCCTCCACCTCACCATCCCTGCTCCCCTACCCTGCGAGGATGGGATGAGGACATGGGAAGGACGACGTTCTCCCTTTCCATCCAAGTGTCCATTAACCCTAACCTAACTAATTTTCCTAAATCCTAATTCTAACACTAATCCTATTCTAACTATCTAAACCTAACCCCTAACCCCCTGCAATAGCATTTTTCCTTGTTTACTATCTTTGGTTATATCCACAGCATGAAAACACACACCCTCCCAGTGTTGCAACCACAAATATTCATACAAAGGATTAGATTTCTCTGTGTCAGAACTGCAAACCCTATTTAATCAGATCTTGATATACCACACCTGTCCAGTGGATGGATTATGTTTTGTTTTGCAAAGTCATTACAAGGAACAAGTCTACAATTGATTCGGCATCTCTAGTTAAATGTGCTTTGCCGGAAAAAATCAAGATTCAGTTGTGTTCAAGGGGTTTGTGTTTTCTGAGTTTTAAATATTTTTATAGCATGTTCATGCTTATCAAGTCCAATAAAAAGACCAAGAAATATATTGTTTTTAATGAGCACCTAAATATTTCAAAACTTTTGATATACAAATGTGGTTGTGATACATCTTTTTTTTTGTCACATCAGGTGTTTTGAGGGGATTATATTTCAAACATTTATGTATTCAAATGTCATTGATATGTTTCATACTTTAATTCAGGAACTACATCCCTCTACTCTCCCTCCCGGGCTTCTCCCCCTACCTCCTCCCGGGGCCTATCTCCCCCTACTCTCCCGGGCTTCTGCCTCCTACTCCCTCCCGGGCCTGATCTCCCCTACTCCCCTCCCAGTCCTATCCCCCCTACTCCCTCCAGGGGCCTTCTCCCCTACTCCACTCCAGAACCTCATTTATTAATTTTGCACGAACTATTCTAAAATACTACTTCGAATTAATTTAAATATTATAAGCATAGAAAAAGTGTGATTTATCAAACATCCTACCATCATATACACATTGGTAGGAGATAATCTTTGATACTACCAATAGTTCTCAGCTCGTTGCTAATTCACCCTATTGCATCGTGAAATGCACCTAATTAAGCATACATAATTAAGAAATCATCCCTTTAAATCCTGTGGTAACAACACCTACCATGAAATACAACGCACAACCAAAATCTCAAAACACTTTTCAGGACTAAATATAAGTGCTAGTGTCCGAGATTGAATCACAACCAAGGGTTTTATTTGTCTACAGCTCCACTGTGTGGATTGACCCAGTGCAAAAAAAAACATACTACAAAAAAAATACCATTAGACACTCAAGTTGCTTTAACAATACAAATATACTTCAAATGATAAACCAACCACTCCCAATAAGACATCCATCACTCAGCAGCTCCCCTGTAAGGATTGAAACATTTTCAAATATCGCGTTCCCACCTGGTCACCCTGTCACCTGTCTACATTCAGAATGTCTTTTGATCTCCACAACCTGTCACTCACATTAAAGCTTTTTCTGTTCACATAGTTCAAATAGTTTTGTTTTTATGGCGGTGTGGGGCCGTCTATTATCCTTATAATTTAAACGTTATGAATCCCCTCTTGACTTCTAACCTACTGTTGTGTCGATGCTTTGGAAATTATTTAATTTTTTCATATTGCATCCAAACATTTGTCACGTCGAAGGCTGCTTCAGATGCCATCCACTAAAGCACAGCGTGTGCCAAATACTCCAACGATCAGCATCTCATTGTTACATTATCTCTCTTTTTATTTCACAATATTTCTTTCTCATACATCGTCTAATTTAACCATCTTGCCTATTATTATGACAAATGCCCTGATGTTTTAAATTATATTCCATAGCCTGTCAAGTACTTGTTGCATGATTCACAAATACAACCCAATATATTATTTATTAATTTCCAAATTAACACATTTTCAACATATACAGTATTTTATCCCTTCTTTCTTACATTTTAGTCATTTCTTACCTCTTATCCAGAGCGACTTACAGTTAGTGAGTCATACATTTTCATACTGCCCGTGGAACGACCCCACAGTTGCAAGCGCCATGCTCTCCCTGTAGCTACAAAGCCCCAAGCACTGGGCCTCATGGCTGTATTATTTTCCCTCTCAAGCAGTTCTCATATTATAATCCATTATCCCCCCACTGGATAACACATGCAGTGGAAAATCTGTTCTAAATAACCTACTGCTGCTTTCCAGTCCACCAACATCATTCTTTGGGGTTGTTAGCAGTACCATTCGATAAAGTTTTACTACCATATCCACTTCCAGCCCAGTCAAAACTGTTCGCTGTTCTGGCACCCCCAATGGTGAACACTCCCTCGCCGCCCAGACTATGCACTCACCCCCTTCCACCTACCCCCCTTAATACCTAGGATAGGATCATTAATCCTTCTACCCCCTACCCCACCCCCAAAAATTAAAGATTTAATTAAAATTAAAAAATATTGTAAAGTGGTTGTCCACTGGCTATCATAAATTAATAACCAATTTGTAAGTCGCTCTGATAAGGCGTCTGCTAAATAACAAATGTAAATGTAATATCCATTTCAGCTGAAATCACCTGACTACTTCAATACAAGGAAAAAACACAATGTTCAAAGTTTTAAGTCTAAGTTCGGGGGAATAAGATGACATATGAATTGTTTTAAGATGGTCAAACTATGATCATTTAATTCGATTTTGAATTTTACCCCTTTATATAAACAAAAAAAAATGATTTGATAATATTGAATTTCCTTTCCCCTATCCCAGAGAAACACATTAACAAGACGTTTCATAAATGGCAAAAAACACAGAAAATAAATCCAAACAAAAGGTTTTTAAGTTGTCTGTCCTGTATCTAGGAGATATAAGAAAGATCAGAATTTGAAGGGTTTCCACATATTTGTATATATAGTTATATATCCATTCCATCAAAAGTGTTGACACCTCTCATTCCGGTTTTTCTTTATTTTATATTTTCTACATTGTAGAATAATAGTGAAACATCAAAACTATGAAATAACACATATATAGTAACCCAAAAGTTTAAACAAATCAAAATATATTTTATATTGAATTCTTCAAATAACAACCCTTTGCCTTGATACCGCATTTGCACAGTCTTGGGATATCTCTCAACCCTCATGAGTATCACCTGAATCATTTCAATTAATTACCTTCTTAAAGGTTAATTTGTAAATTTCTTTCCTTCTTAATCTTTGAGCCAATCCAGTTGTGTTGTGACGTATTCATTCCTTTGTGTAAAAACCAGAGTCCATATTATGGCAATCAAATAAGTAAAGCGAAACTTGACCGTCCATCATTGCTTTGAACATGAGGGTCCCGATCAATCCACATTTAAATACTTTTAGTTTTCCTAAGTGCCGGTCTCAAAAACCATCAAAGCGCTATGATAAACTCTCTCATGGACCTCCACAGGAAAGAAACTCCAGAGTTACTCTGTGGGATAATTTTACTCATCCTCCAACATTGCAGCCCAAATAAATAAGCTTACGACTTCATACACATTTCAACATCACTGTTCAGAGGGGCTGTGTAATCGCCTTCTTGGTGCTGCAAAGAACCTACTAAAACACCAATAAAAGGGACCCTGCTTAGCCCAAACCCAGCAATGACATTGGGCGGTGGGAAATCTGTCCTTTGATGTATCCAAATGTGAGATTTTTGGTTCCAACTGTCGTTCTGTAGGGAGAGAAGGTGAGCGGATGTATCTTTATTCCCACCTAAGCTGGTGTTTTGGGTGCTTTACTTTGTCTGTTTTTTTTCGGGCGCACTTGCCAGCATGGCTACCACAGCATTCTGCCGCGATATACCATCCCATCAATTTGCGCTTAGTGGACTATCATTTATTTTCAGCAGACAATACCCAAAGCACACCTCCAGGCTGTGTAAGGGCTATTTACCAAGAAGGAGAGTGATGGAGTGCTGCATCAATGACCTGGCCTCCACAATCACCCTCAACCCATTATGTTTATATTCGACCTGTAGAGGAGAAAAGCAGCCAACAAGTGCTCTCCCAGCATATGTGGGAACTCATTCAACTGTTGAAAAAGCATTCCTCATGAAGATGGTTGAGAGAATGCCAAGAGTGTACACAAAGCTGTCATCAAGGCAAAGGAGTAGCTACTTTGAATAAACTACAAATATAAAAATATATTTTGATTTTTTAACACTGAGTTCCAAGCAGTTCGACGCTACAAACAGAAGTTGCACATCGATGTACTACTTCAGATGATCCACTACTTGCTTGAAAAAGCGACCCCTTTTCGTAGTCAAAACCCTTCAGCGCTGCAGCTTTTCGCAATGTTTCGGATGTTTCATGATCTAACAACACCGCTCTAGCTCTGCCACCTTCCGACGCGGAGTGCGTTGGATTAACAACATGAATGATGCACCATGCTGCCTTAATAACATACCACCATTCTACAAAGCATAAACAGTGCACCATGCTGCCTTACACATGAATATCACCATTTTATCAACATGAGTATCTCTCTTAATTTATATAATATCATCATCCTTAATAACAACATGTGATCACCATGCTGTCTTAATGACAACATAAACAATCACCATGCTGCTTAATCACAACATAAACAGTCACCATGCTCCTTAATCAACCAACATGACATGCACCATTCTCCTTAATACAATGTCACCATTGCCACATTGCACCATTCTGCCTTAATACACTAACAATCACCTTTTACCGCCACAGCATATAATCCTGTATTGTCCCATCTCTTACGCACTGAGCGATGCACATTGCTGGCTTAATGAACAACATATGCCATCCGGATTCCCTCAGACAACCCACGTTGAGCGGGGTGAGGTTTTTACGATTCAAGGTGCAAATAATCCAACGGCGCGGACGGCGTGATGAGTTGTTGAGGTGCAGTTGTTGGTCCAATGATGGCTCACAGCCTTCCGAACCATCAGTCAGAGGTAGGGTGAAGGTTCACGAGTGACTTAGATGAACAAGCGAGGTAAGTAAACAATAGTCCAACAAGGTACAAAACAACAAAACTACCTAAACTCTAACTATCCTGATCTTTCTGTCGCGACTATGTTCGCCACCTGATGATGAGGACCAGGTATGCAGATTGCTGATGATGCGGTGCGAAAAAGAGAGCTCCCCGGAGCGTTCCCGAACCCTCGAGAAATGGGAGATCACAAAGAAAAATATCACCAACAGGACCCGATCAGCTCCGATGTTCAGTACCCCCTCCCGGCCGCCACCTGGGCGGGCTTCCCTGAGCGCCAGGATGGAGGCCGGTAGAAATCACTAATGAGGTCAGCATCTAATCTGTCCCGCGGAATCCAACTCCTCTCTTCAAAGCCATACTTCCCCTCCCAGTCCCCCAATACTGAAACCCCTTGGCCCCCCCCGTCTGGAATCCATGATCCGAGCCCACCTGCGGCAGACCCCCTCCGATCATCCGAGAGGGGGGGGGGGGCGGGGAGGCAGCAGAGGACTGAGAAGGGGCAGAGCTTGAGGCAGAACATGAAAGGTGGGATACTCTGCGTCCCTCGTTAGTTTGAGTCGAACTGCCACTGGATCAATCACCTTCTCCACCACAACGCGGACCAATATCGTTAACACTTCCTGAGCTCAGTCCTAAAGAAGATCCCGTGTCCAACCAACCCTTCTCCGATGGTGTAGGGTGGGAGCGAATCCGTTGACGATTCGCCTGGAGCTGATGTGTCCAAACTCTAAGGAGTGCCTTTCTGGCCCGATGCGGTCCCGGTGGCAGCGCGCATTGAGCAGAAGGCGCTGAGGGCTCCTTCTCCTGAGAAGGAACCAGGGAGGTTGGTAGCCATACAGGCAGCTGGAAGGAGACATACCAGTGGCAGATGTAGTATTGTGCTTCCCCCCACTGAGAACCGGGGTGGGGTTGAAACCCTCGTGGATTCCATCTTCTGGTTGCTCTCTCCACGCCTGACCTTGTAAACATTAATTTAGCTCCAGTGCAAACAGAAGGACTTCCGACGCAGAGGTAAACGGAGGCCCACTCGGAAAGCATATCACTGGGCAACCCGTGACCCTAAAACCTCCCCACCGGATCTCGACGTCTCCGAGGCAGAGGAACTTGGCAATTAACACAAAGTGGGCAACTTGCTGAATCTGTCACATGTCAACCTGTTCCTCTCGCGTTCAACCCAGTACAAAGTCCAGGGCCATGCGACCATGGTCGCGGGGAATGGAGGGTGAATTCGCTGCCATTTTCTCTTATTCTCCTGAAACTTAACCCTTCCGCCCCAACGTCTGGAAACCCATCTCGAGCCCCAGGCTGACCAGCCATCTTGCTGGCGTGGGACGTTTGAGAACCGCCTACGCGAACGGCTCCGCCACAAACAGCCGACCGGGTGGTACACGGCTTCAACCCTATCACCTCCTCCTCAATCTTCCACCTCTCGCCTACGCCGTTCCGGGGAGAGATTATCTCAGTCTTGACCCTCTCTCCTCCGTCTTGCAGAACATCCGACCAAAGCTCCCCTTGCGTTCTTCATCCGGTCACTCCAAACTTGAATCTCCAACCCCTCTGGTTTTTAGCGATTCCCTAAGCAAGATTCTTGTGGTCCAGTCCAGACAATAAGCAGTTTCTCCGCCCCCTCCTTCCAGTGGCGCCACTCCTCAAGCAATTTCACTGGAAGCTCCCGGTTACCCACATCTAATTCCTCTCCCACAAGGCGCAGTAGTAAGGGCGCAGGGAGGTGGAGTTTACTGTCCGTGGAGCTCTTTTGCTGCGACAGGGATACCCAGTCCCCCATCAGGCAGCGTCCCCTTCAGGCGAACTGGCGGGCGAGTTCGGTTAGGATCGTGCTTGTATCCCCTCTTCCAATCCAGCAATCTCGATCCTCCTCCGGTTTCCACTTCTATTGCTTCAATCAGTTGATCGTCCTTAATCGATAAATCTTAAAATTCCCCAAATCTCTGAGCTGCAATTGGTGCGGGCTCGGCCCATTCCAACGCTCTCAACCTTCTCCTGGTCATCCTAATCTCTCCCTGAATGTTCATTCTTGATTCTCCCAATCGCTGCAACTGCCGGACATGCTGGACGTGGTCGGAAGGTTTCTTCGAGATAATTCATCCAGTAACACAAAACTTCTCTGGGTCGTTCCCCATACTCTGGAATCCGCTGGGCATTGGTCAGTCAAACGGCCTCACCTGATACTCACCAGTACCCATCGGTGTTTAAACCGTCAACCATCTCCCCTCTCTATACCATATACGCATTCTAGGTCTAACTTAGTCACCGTTGCTTTCCCTGTAATTCGAAAGACAAACTCATCAAGGGCAGGGGATACTTGTTCTTGACCTATTCATTCACCCTCTTCATTGACGGAGCCCCATCCTTCTTACCCACAAAGAAGATCCTGCCCCCAGGGGTGATGGCGAGGGACGAGCGGGCCACGCGGCTAAGGACTCCTTGATTAGGTCTCCCCCCTCACCGTTCAGTCGGGTTTAACCTTCCCTTGTCCTCCTCTTATGTGTGGGAGGAGTCCTACTTCCCCCAAATTTATTCTGACAAATCTGGGGTTTTAGCCTCCAATCACCTGACTGAACCGAATGGGGGCGGGGCAGTCTTGAGAACCGTTAGCATGACAATCAGGGCTCCAACTCGTTACCTTGCCCTCACCCAATCAGTGGGAGTTGTTTCCTTCAGCCCGGGGTATCCAGACCAGAGGAACATGGGAGCGCAGAATAAAATAAATCATCTCAGAATATTCCCCCAACCCATCTTAAGGTTCAGTCCTCTGTTTTTTCTTCGTGATCTTCATGCTCCAATTGCTCTTGGAACCCGTGTTCCTCCCTCCATCAAAGCTTCCCATCGGCACACCTAATCATAAAAGCCTACCTACTCTGAATTCTGTTCTCAAGTAGCAGGCGCGGGGTCTGACAGAGGGTACTGAGGTTAAATGGCTCCTAATCCTCCCACTTTAGTGAGGCGTTTGACGACCTCCCGAGAACAAAGTGGAATAATGTCCCGTACCACAGTGAGGCAGCAGTTGGTCTTACGTCTATGTTGTCGCTCCTCCTTGAATTATCCTGCCGCCCCACTTGCATGGTTCCAGATCGGGAGCCCCTCTCCACTAATCCATTGTGGTGGATATCGGCGTGTTCTGGTCCACCACCCACCGAGCTAGAACTGAAGCTGATCGTTGGGCCACCCCATCTGCTTCTCCCTCCTTCGCTCTCGGACTCGATTATCACCCAATGACCAGGCTACCAACTGTCCAGGTCACTAGGCTCCGGATAGGAGAAGTCAGCTCCTCCTTCAGCTGCTCCGACATGTAAGGCCGCTTGCCACTCCTCTTCCACCCTCCCCCAGCGTCTTGAGCTCGATCCGAGAGTGCCCACGCTGCGGTATTCCTTGGTGAACGAAACAGGCGCCTAGCTGTCCCTCCCTCGGAAATTCCACTTCCTCATCTCGACCCCGTAACTGGTATGAACCCATGCAGGATCCTGTCGTTCCCACACGGCTGAAGCCCACTCAGCCTCACCACGCAGCAACTCAATCACAATCTATCCTCTTGTCTGTGGCATCGGTGGGCTGTAGATCAACACTAATCCACACTATCCATCTTCCACTCCCCCTCATATTTATCCGGCACCGAACCTTGGCTCACGGAGGACACTTCGCGAGCGGCCGAGATGTAAACCGTAGTGGTCCTCCACCGGACCTGTTGGTTCTGGACTCCGTCCCCGTAGAAGGTTCCTGACCCATCTCCTATTACCGTGCTATGATGGCCCAACATCTTCTCCTGCTGGTATGGCATGGGAACGGTCCTTGTTCCATCTTCTGTCGTTCCCTCAGACCCAGACCAACAAGGAGTTGAAGGTGAGGTTTATTACAGATTCAAGGTTCAAATATCCCGGAACAAGCGGGCGGCGTCGATGAGTTGTTGAGGGTGCAGTTGTTGTCCAATATGGCTCCGCGGCCGCCCCATCAGGCAGAGTGTTTCCGTCTGTAATCAACAAACGTAAGTAAACAATAACCGAGTACAAAACAACAAAACTAACGCTAAGCTCTAACTATCCTATCTACTGTTCTGCTAATCCGCAGTATGTTCGGCCACCTCGAAGGGTGATGATGAGGACCAGGTGTGCAGATTGCTGATGATGCCGGTGCAAAACAAGCTCCCCGGCGTTCCCGAACCCCTCGGGAAACTGAATCACAACAGGAAAAACTAATCACCGGACAAGGACCCGACTCGGACTGCCGGGATCTTACAACATGAACAGTGCCCTACTGACTCTGCCTTAGTAACAACATGGGTCTCCATTCCTACACATGAATAAACCATGCTCCTTAATACAACATGATGATGCCCTGCTCCTTAATGACAAAGCATGAGCATAAACCATGCTGCCTGATCGCACGCATAAGCCATGCTGCGTGCCTACATGATGATGCACCCCGCTGCCTTAATACTCCGGATCCGATTACTGTTCATTTGAGGCGCTCACTCACTTCACCACCTTTGCCCGTTCACTCACGGGCCAAATAGGCGGTGCACCGTGGTTCATTTTATTCAAACTCCCTCACTACTTACACACCCCAAACCGCACCACGCATTTGACCACCAACTATCCTCAGCAGTTTATGAGCGCTTCGAAGTCCGCTTCCACTAGAGAGACTTCCAGAGGAGCTGTCGCCAATACGGCCTGCCCTAGGGCCCTACGCTTCCCCTGTGGGGAAGTGGTTGGATAGGCTGCCTGGAGGTTGTCTGTCTGGCTGTCGCTATAACTTCACACATAATTGTTCTTAAACTTGCTACCTCAGTGAAACTTCCATTATAGAATGGAGAATCGTGTGGCATTAGGACACACCAACGTCATGTGTTTTATTTACTGATAATGTGCTTTGTATATGGTGTATCACAGCTCTAACCACAACGCTGCATCTGCTCCCTCTCTCAATAACTCATAACCCACCCTGCATTCTGATACTTTATGCCACCCAGCCTGCAATCCCAATCCTAATCCCACTAGACAGTCTGTTAATTTCTCCCCACAAGAGAAGTGAAGACCAACTCACCAAACTCCACGTCTACGAAACACTATAAAATACTGTGAAGAACAGTACAATATACTATAGGCGGGCTACTACAAGAAGAACAGTATGCTATAGATGGGAAGGCTGTCTGTCCATGTGTGAGGAGTAAGAACAGCAGCTGGCCAGCTTTTCCTGCTGGTACTGAGTAATGTAGGTAACGATCCGTTGTTTCATGTTCCTGGTTGCTACACCATGTTTTGATCTGTTGTTTTAGCTCAAGTAGTTTAGAAATAATACTTTTCGGTTTTCAACTACTATTTGTCAATCTTTTTTATAAGATTTATAATTTACTTTCATTAAACCTAATGAGAATCCAACCTGATGTTGTGGTCCCTATTAGTGGGTCTCCAGTTGGGAGGTTGAGGAGTCTCCAGACTATGATAGGGGGGTTAGGGAGTCTCCACCTGATGTAGGGGAGGTGTAGGGTCCCCACTGATGATGGGTTGGTCTCTTAGGGAGGTAAGTGGTCTCCACCTGATGAAAGGGGGGGTGTAAAGAGTCTCCAGCTGATGTGGGGTTAAGGAGTCCCCAGACCATGTTTCCCCTGTTTGGTTAGGGGTCTCATTAGGTGTAGGAGTCCCCAGACCAGATGATAGGGGGTTAGGGAGTCTCCAATATTGGAGGTGTAGGGAGTCTCAACTATGATGGGGAGTGTAAGAATCCCCAGACCTGATATGGGGTTAGGGAGTCTCCAGACCTGATGATGGGGGGTTAAGATTCCCCAGACCTGATGATAGGGAGGTGTGGAGTCTCCAGACTGATTGGGAGTCTCCAGACCTCACGGTGAAAGGGAGGTGTGGATCTCAGACCTGATGAGTGGGGGGGGGTGTAAGGAGTCTCCAGACCTGATATGGGGTTAAGATCCCCACTATATTTGGAGTCTCCACCTGATGATGGGTTAAAATCCCCAACATGATGGGGGTGTGGGAGTCTCCACTGATGTGGGAGGTGTAGGGAGACTCCACCTGATACAGGGAGGTTAAGGATCCCACCTGATATGGGAGGTGTAGGGAGTCTCCACTGATATGGTTAAGTCCCCAATTTGGGGGGGTGTAGGTCTAGACCGATGTAGGGGGGTGTGGGGAGTCTCCAGACCTGATATAGGGAGGTGTAGGGAGTCTCCAGACTGATTAGATGTAGGAGTCTCCAGACCAGATGATGGTTGGGAGTCTCAGACCTGATTAGGGAGGTGCAGGGAGTCTCCAACCAATGATGGGTTTAGGGTCTCCCCAACCTGATATGGGGGTGTAGGGTCTCCATAGTTCTAGGGGTCTCCACTATTTAAGTCCCCCTATATGGGGGGTGTAGGGAGTCTCGCTCATGATATTAGGAGTCTCCAACCTATATAGTTGGAGTCTCCAGACTACATGGAGGTTAGGGAGTCTCAGCTGATGCTCCAGACCTGATATAGATTGTATCTCCTTAGGGAGTTAAGGAGTCTCCAACCCAGATGATAGGGAGGTGTAGGAGTCTCCAACCTGATATGTGTGTCTCCAACCATATGGTTGGTCTCCAACCTATATGGGTTAGGGGTCTCTAGGTGTGAGTCTCCAGACCTATGATGATGTAGGAGTCTCCGTATGATGGGGTTAATTCCCAACTGTATTGGTGTAGGGAGTCTCCGAGCCTGATGAGTGGGGGTTAGGGAGTCTCCAACCTGATATGGTTGGGAGTCTCCACTATGTGGTGTAGGTCTCCTATATTCCACTGATGATGGGAGGTTGGAGTCTCCCTGATATAGGGAGTTAGGAGTCTCCATGATAGGTCTCCAGACCTGATCGATAGGAGGTGTAAAGGAGTCCCCAGACCTGATGTAGTTAGGGAGTCTCCAACCTGATTGAGTTCAGGGTCTCCGACCTGATATAGGGATTAAGGAGTCTCCCAACCTGATATAGGGAGGTGTAAGGAGTCTCCAGACCTGAGTGATAGGGGGTGTAGGGAGTCTCCCCAGACCTATATGGGTGTAAGTCTCCTGTGTGGAGTCTCCAGACTGATATAGGTCTTCAACCTGATGTTAGTCTCAACCTATGGTTAGTCTCACCATATAGGGTGTAAGGAGTCTCCAACCTGATGATGGGGGGTTAGGAAGTCTCCAGACCTGATGATGGGGGGGTGTAGGGAGTCTCCAGTCCAATGATAGGGAGGTTATCCCATGATAGGGAGGTTAGGGTCTCCACCTATATAGGTTGGGGTCTCCGACCTGATGAAAGGGAGGTTAAGGGAGTCTCCAAATTGAGGTGTCAGGAGTCTCCTATATAGGGGAGTTAGAGTCCCCAACACTATGATGGGGGTTAAGGGAGTCTCCAGACTGATGATAGGGTGTAGGAGTCTCCAACTGTATAGGTTAGAGTCTCAACCATGATAGGAGGTGTGAGGAGTCTCCACCTGATGATGGAAGGTTAGGGAGTCTCCAGACCTGATGGGGGGTCTCCAAAAATGTGTAGCTCTCCAGCCTTATAGGGTGTAAAGTCTCCATGTTGCTCTCTGAATAGATTTGGGCGAAGTTCCTCTCTCCCTTCTCAGTCTCCTTCTCCTCGATGTCTCTCTGTCTCCTCCTGTCTCTCTCTCTCTCTCTCTCTCTCTCTCTCTCTCGATATCTCTCTCTCTCTGCTCTCTCTCTCTCTCTCTCTCTCTCTCGATGTCTCTCTCTCTCTCTCTTCCTCTCTCTCGAGTCCCTCTCTCTCTGTCTCTCTCTCTCTCTCTCTGTCCTCTCTCTCTCTCTCTCCTCTCCTGTCTCTCCTCGATGTCTCTCCTCTCTCTCTCTCTCTCTCTCTCTCTGTCTCTCTCATTGACAACACATGTTGTTTTCTCTTTAACCCCTGCTCAGTATTTGTAGAGACAGACGGTGGATGACTGTACTTCTGTAGATAAACTAAATACTTTCTGGACTATAGACTTGGAGAGCTCTCGACAGGCAGGCTGCGGAGGGAGATTTCTGAATGTTTTCTAGTTTGAGTGTAAAATACAGTTATTTACTGTAAAATGAGAGAGAGAGAGAGAGAAAACCAGCCAGCCAGCCATTGCGGTCGGAGGCCAAGCATTTTTGCCACACCAGGCAGTGATGCAGCCATCAAGAATGCTCTCACTGTGCTGTAGTTTTGATTAGGACCCATAATCTTTTCAGTCTCTGAGGGGAACTGTATTCCTACTTCAAACTTCTTAGTGTGTTTGACCATGATAGTTTGTTGGTGATGTGATACACCAAGGCTTGAAGCTCTCAACCTGTTCCACTACAGCCCCAGTCGATAAAATGGGGACGTACTCATCTCTTTTTTTTCCCTGTAGTCCCCAATCATCTCCTTTGTCTTGTCACGTTGGGAGGGTTGTTATCCTGCACCACCGCGGCCCGGTCTCTGACCCTCCCTCCCTTGCTGTCTCATCGTTAGTCGGTGATCAGCCTCACCACTGTTGTGTCGTCTGGCTCGTAATGATGGTGTTGGAGTCGAAGTGCCTGGCCATGCAGTCATGGTGAACAGGGAGTACAGGGGGGGACTTGCACCATGAGGTCCCCCATGTTAGATCGTGTGTAATATGTTTTACCTACCCTTACCACCAGGGGGCGCCCGTCAATCAGATCATTATAGTGTTTATCCCGTCCTTAGCTTAGTGATGACTTTGAGCACTATTTTACGCTGAGCTGTAGTCAATGAGCAGCATTCTCACGTAGATATAATTATGTCATTTGCAATCGTTTGTGTGTGTAAGGTGGTCTAGGTTTTTTCTCTGGTTGCAAATTTAACATGCTGTTAGGGAAAGGTAAATGATTTAAGTTTGCCTGCATTATTCCCCTAGCCCACTTCTGATGCATTTCCTTGTTTGCTTATGCCTTATACAGCTGTTAGTGTGGTCTTAGTCCATCTCGGTTTATGATGGTAGTAGACGCTATGAAAAATATATGAACACTCTCTTGGTAGATAGTGTGGGTCTGCACTTATCATTGGTACTCCTACCTCCGTTACAATACCTACTTCCTTATTTCCTCCCCCCCTGTCTTCGGCGTAGTTCTCCTGCCGATCTGCACAAAACCCAGCCAACTGTATATTATCTTTGGCGTCGCTACTTCCCCGACTCGGTAACCTGAAAAAGATATTACAGTTTTAATTGTTGTTAGGATAGTCTCGAATCAGATCTCATCAAGTTTATTCTCCAGTGATTCACGTTTGGCCAATGAAACGGATGTAGCCGGATTACCCACTACTTATAATTTACCCATCTCGCCTTTATTTCCTGTCTTTTCTTCCACAATTAAGTTTTCGCCTAATCTCGAAACAGAATATCTCTACATCACTCATTAAAGAAAAATTCTTCATCCAGATTCGAAAGGTATTCCTGTTCTATTTCAGAGCTCTTTTTCGTCACAAGAGGCGTATTTTATTCCAATAATTACCAAACAATCAATAATGCACAGTTGATTTTGCTCGCCATCCCCTCTGGCTCATAGTGTTGTGCCCACTGTGTTTTAGCCTTGAACTACCCTTTCAGTTTGAACCTAGCCTCATATCCCTCCTTTCTGACAATGCACTTCTAGAATGCCAAGCCCCAAGACATATACCTCTCAGGAGGAATCACCACCTACCAGTGACCTGACCCTCAGGCCCTTCCTCTCATCCCCATCCTAATCTTCCTCTGACTCCTCAATACCATTGACCTGTCAACAGCCTCACCTCATCTCCATAAAACACTCACTTAACACATTTTAATTATCTTTTGGGAGGGCATCAAGAGTCTTTTGGAGTGAGGCGGAGGGGTAGTTTTAGGTTTTTTTGGTGTGAGGTTGTGCAGATGAGACCTCAGTGATTTTCTTTTTGAGTTGTAGGTGTTTACAACCACACACTTTTTAGCAATGCACTTACGTTCTGAAGCCATTTATTTGATGGTCTAGTTGTCCTATTTTTTACCATTTTCCGTTTCTCATTTTTCTTTTTAAATGTTCAACTTTCCTAACCAAATGCCTTCAACTATTCTAAGATTTTTAAAAACATATCATTTCCATTCTCACATCAACAAACTCTCTCCATCCTCCATCTTTTGTTAAATTGTGTTTCAGAGTGTATTGTCCACGTCCCACTAATTAGCCTCACCTGATCTCTTAATGAGTTCCCTGTTTCCTTTGAAATAGGGTCTGTTTGATAACTAATTTGTGGCTAATACTAATTTCATTATAACGATCCTAGGTTCAAATCTCACTGATGCGTTACACCATATAATGTTATTGATTAATGCATAAGGAAATGTTATTCCATGTGTCCTATCTGTGCTTAGAGTTCAAAAAAGTTTCACACAAAATAAACTAACACTGTTATTCAAAATTATTCAAAAACCTCCAAATAACCTATAACTTCTATTCTCAGACGTTAATAAAACCTCCCAGGGAAAACCTTGAAGGAACGATACATTTTCAGATCTGCTCCTAATAACATTTAGTTTTTAGTCAGAAATATAAATAAGCTTTGTTCTCACATCCATTGTGAAACCAGAAATATATGTTCCCAAAACTTCCAGAACCAAATGTGCTAGCTGGGAAGTTGTTGGGAATCCTGAAGCTGGTTAGGTGTGGTAGTGGACTTGGTCAATGTGTTGTGTTTTGGCAGCAGGCAGCTTGTGGGTGTAATCCTGTCTCACTGCGCCCTGCACCCACAGCTGCATACCACCTTAAATCTGTCTTTTCACCGATCTCTGATTAATTTGATGCATTTCACCATTAAGAACAGACACTCCCCCATTATACCCTCCCAAAACATCAACACTGTCACTAGCTACCAAATGCCTCTACTCCAAACCCCCCCTGTGTTCATACATCACACTGTCACTTTAAGTTCTTTCCTATTACTATTTAGTCAAGTATTATCCCATATAACTACTGTTACACCTTTTTATCCATGCTACTATCTATTATCCCATCTATATACTACTGTCTATACACATCTATATGCCACCCCTTCTTCTACACAACACCATCCTATATACTACTTTTACACACCCATCCATACTTCTTCTACACACCAATCTATAATGATCTTTACACCATCATATAACTAATCTATACCATCCCATATAACTACTTGTCTATAAACACCATCCTATAACTACTGTCTATACACTCCATCCTATATAACTACTGTCTATAACCCCCATCCTATATAACTAGTGTCTATAAACTTACCATCCTATATAAATTCTGTCTATAAACTCCATCCTATCTATAACTACTGTCTATAAACTACCATCCTATAACTACTATTCACTGTCTATAAACACCTTTTTTGTCTTCACTCCATCCTATATTTCTTCTATAAACATCCTATAACTACTGACCCTAATACTGTCTATAAACCTCATCCTATATAACTACTGTCTACACACTTCTATAACTTCCATCCTATTACTACTGTCTATACCCTTCATAAAACAGCATCACCCTACTACTTCTGTCTATAAACACCATATATATAACTACTGTCATATACACCCCATCCTATATACTGTCTATACCCATCCTATATAACTACTGTCTATACACACACCATCCTATATTCTTCTGTCTACATATCCACACCATCCTATATAACTACTATCTATACACACCCATCCTATACTACTCTGTCTCTCCCCCACTCATCTATTACTACTGTCTATAAATCCTTCTTCTGTCTATACACATCATAAATACCCTATCCTATATACTACTGTCTACACTGTCTATACACCATCCTATATTCTGTCTATAAACACCATCCTATAACTTTCTGTCTATAAACAACATCCTATATACTTACTGTCTATAAACACCATCCTATCTACTACCATCTCTACTCCCCCCTCCATCCTATTAACTTCTGTCCTATACACCCATCTATATAACTTCTGTCTATAAACATCATCCCATATAACTACTGTCTTCCCTTCATCCACTAATTTACACCACCCTATCTAAATATAACACCATCCTATATAATTATATAACACTTTGCATCCTATATCTACTGTCTATACAACCACCATCCTATATTACTGTCTATATATAATCTTACACACCATACTATATTTCTCCACACCATCATTACTACTGTACCTACACACCATCCTATATAACTACTGTCTATACACACCATCCTATATAACTACTGTCTATAAACACCATCCTATATAACTTTATAAACACCATCCTATACTACTGTCTATAAACTCCATCCTATATACCTACTCAATAAACTCCATCCTATTACTTCTCTATATACACCATCCTTTTTATATCACCAATCCTATATTTCTACAAACACCATCCCATATCAACTACTGTCTATCACACATCCCTATATACTACTATCTACACACACACCATCCATATAACTACTATTATTACACACCATCCTATACTAACTACTGTCTACACACACACATCTATTAACTACTGTCTATCACACCATCTATATAACTTCTCTATACACACACCATCCTATTTCAACTACTATCTCATACACACACCATCCCTATATAACTTTTATACACACACCATCCTATATAACTACTGTCTCTAAACACCATCTATAATCTGTCTATACCATCTTAATTTCATCACTCTCCTATAACTACTGTCCTACCCTTCATCCTATATAACTACTGTCTATAACCATCTCTGTCTATAAACACCAATACTATAACTACTGTCTATAAACACCACTATATAACTACATACTAACTATTATATAACTACTGTCTACCTGTCTATAACCATCTTATTTCCATCCTATTACTTCTGTCCCCACTACATCTATAAACACCATCCTATTACTACTGTCTATACACCCCATCCTATAACTCCTGTCTACACACTGTCTATAAACACCATCCTATACTAACTACTGTCTATAAAACTCCATCCTATATTACACACCATCTATAAACACTGTCTATAAACACCATCTATATAAATTCTATACACCATCTACTTTCTTAACCACTTAACTACTGTCTATACCCTATCCTATATAACTACTGTCTATAAACACCATCCTATAACTACTGTCCATTCTAAACACCATCCATATAACTACTGTCATACTGTCTTAATACCATCCTATTCTAACTACTATCTATAAACACTCATCCTATAACTACTGTCTCCACCATCTATATCTACTGTCTATACACCATCCTATATCTTCTGTTATAACACATCCTATTCTTCTTCTATACATCCATACTCACTGTCTTTCCTTATTATTTTCTCATCACCATCTCTTCTAACTACTGACCATCCTATATATCTTCATACACACTCATCCTATATAACTACTATCTTACACCACCTTACTGCTTACACACCATCCTATATAACTACTGTCTACACCCTATCTATATTTCCATAACTACTGTCTACTACTTTCATCCCATATAACTATGTCTCCACACATACTATATACTTTCACCCCATCCTAAATAACTACTGTCTATACACACCATCTATATAACTACTGTCTATACACCCCATCATATATAACTACTGTCTATACACCTCCTATATTTTACTTCTATACTTCTATACACCCATCTATATAACTACTGTCTATACCACCATCCTATATAACTACATTCTATACACCATCTATATACTACTGTCTACTACACCCATCCTATATATTTCTAAAACCCCCATCCTATATAACTACTGTCTCATACTACACCCATCCTATATAACTACTGTCATTACACACCATCCTTATATCACTTCTCACACCACTCTACTTCTGTCTAAACTTATACTGTCTATACACACACATCTATATAACTTCTTCTATACCATACCATCCTTCAATACACACCATCCTTATAACCACTGTCTCACCCCATCATATATAACTACTGTCTATACACACCATCCTATACTAACTACTGTCTACACCATCCTATATAACTACTGTCTATACACACCATATATCTTCACTATCTCCCACATCTATATCTTCTGTCTATATACCATCCTCTCTTCTGTCTATAAACTCTATATAATGCAATATATACACTGTCTATATATTCATGTCTATCTTACACCATCCTATATAACCACTGTCTGCACACTATCCTATATATTCTTTGTCCCCTTACATCCACACACCATCTATATAACTACTGTCTACCAAACCTCCATCTAACTACTTTTTTTGTATATACACACCATCCTATTCTTCTATAACACCATCCTATAAATTGTCTATACACACCATCCTATATAACTACTGTCTAACCCCATCCTATATAACTACTGTCTCCATCCTATATAACTACTGTCTATACACACCCATCATATAACTACTATAAACACCATCATATATCTACTGTCTATACACACCATCCTATATAACTTCTGTCTATACCATCTATCTTCTTCTGTCTATAAACAAATATTATATAACTACATCTATACCACCACCATCCTATATAACTACTGTCTACTGCCTCATCCTATAACTACTGTCTCTCCACACCATCCTATATGTACTGTCTGTACCACCATCCTATAACTACTGTCTACCACATATATATAACTCTGTCTCAAACTTTGTCTATATAACTACTGTCTATACACCATCCTATATAGCTACTGTCCTTCACCATCCTATACTCCTTTCTGTCATACACCATCCTATGCCTCTTCTGTCTGTATTCCTGCCATCTATGCTCTGCTCTGTCTATCCCCACACCCATCCTATATAACTACCTCTACCCACCTCACATCCTATATAACTTCCTGTCTATACTGTCTATACACACCATCCTATATATTTACTGTCTATCATATCTCTCCTCCTTTTCTCTATTACTGTCTGCCACACCATCTATCTTAACTACTGTCTGCACCTCCTCATAACTACTGTCTACACCATCCTATATAACTTTATCTATACCACACCATCCTATATAACTGCTGTCTATAACACCATCTATCTTACTGCTCTGCCTGCATCCTATCTATTACTGCCACCACCATCTATATAACTACTGTCCGCCTGCACCATCCTATGCTTCTGTCTGCTCTTTGTCTATACACACCATCCTATAAAACTGTCTACACACCACCTTCTACTTCTGTCTCCCCACACCATCTATATAACTGTCTATAACACATCTCATTAACCTGCAACCACCCTGTCATATAACTTCACTGTCTATACACACCATCCTATATAACTACTGTCTCACTTCACTGCATCTATACTAACTACTGTCTGCTACCATCTATATAGCTACTGTCTGCCACACACCATCCTGTGTAACTGCTGTCTGCTACACACCATCTATCTCTTTTCACCACACCATCTATATATAACTACTGTTCTGTCCCTGCATCATATAATTACTGTCTATAAACACCATCTATTTACTGCTTCCTGTCTATACACACCATCCTATATAACTTCTGTCTATAACACCATCATCTTCTGTTGTCTCCTTCATCCTATATAACTCTCATATACACACCATCACATATATCTGTCTATACATGTCTATGCTACTGTCTATACACACCATCTATATAACTGCAACCTCCACCATCTATAACTTTGTCTATTTACATCTATATAACTGCAACCTACACTGCATCTATATAACTTTCTGTCCTTACCCCCATTTTTGTCCCCATCCTGCTCTCTTCTGTCTACACACCATCTATATAACTACTGTCTATACACCATCTATATAACTGTTTCTATACACACCATCTATATACTTTACTGTCTATACTGTCTGCACACACATCTATATACTTCTGTCTACACATATCCTATATAACTACTGTCTATGCCACCAATCCTATATCATCACATCTATAAACACCCATCCTATAACTTCTGTCTGCAAGCACCATCTATATGAGCATCTACCAACACCATCTGTATAACTGCCACTGCCTCGCACCATCTATACCAACTGCAATCTATAAACACCATCCTATAACTACTGTCTATAAACAGCATCTGTCTGTCTATAAGCACATCTATCTCTTCTGTCCTATACCACACCATCCTTATAACTTCTGTCTATACCACCATCTATATAACTACTGTCTAAACACCCCATCCTATAACTACTGTCCTATACCCACCATCCTGTAACTGGTATAGTGTCCTATAACTACTGTTCATGTTTTCCTCCTGTCTCTTCTGTCTCCTTTCATCCTATATAACTACTGTCTATACACCATACTATTATTTTCTGTCTATACCACCATCCTATAACTTCTGTCTACCTCATCCTATATAACTACAATACTATACACTGCATCCTATATAACTACATATAACATATCTATATAAAACTGTATATAAACATATATATTCAATATATATTACCATCCTATATACCTATGTCTATCAATATATATGTATCTATATACTGTCACTTATATGTTGTGGGTGTTGTTGTTGTTCTTGTTATTCTCTTTGTTGTATATTGTTGTTGTTGCATTTTATTATAAACACCATCCTATATTTAAGGTCTATATCACATCATAACTACTGTCTATCTTCACCATAACTATCTCCCCCACACACCATCCTATATAACTACTGTATATACACACCATCCTACTCTTCTGTCTACACACATCTATATAACTTTACTGTCTCATGCATCTGTCTCTTCTGTCTATATACCACACCATCCTATATAACACTACTGCTACCACCATCCTATATAACTTCTGTCTGCCCACCATCCTATCTATAACTGCTGTCTATAAACACCATCTATATAACTGTTTTCTATACACCTATCCTATATATTCTACCTTCCTTTCTATAAACATAAATCTATAACTACTGTCTATAACACTCTGCATCCTATATAACTTCTGTCTATAAACACCCATCTATATATACTACTGTCTATAAACACCATACTATAACTGTCTATAAACTGTCTCTCCTTTACTGTCATGCTTCCATCCTATATAACTATCTGTCTGCTGTCTATAAACACCATCTATATATAACTACTGTCTGCTGTACCCATCCTATACTCTTCTGTCTATAAACAACATCCTATATAACTGCTGTCTATAAACACCATCTCTTCTCTACCCCATCCTATAAATTGCTATCTGCACTGTCTATAAGCCTGCATCCTATATAACTACTGTCTATAAACACCATCTCTAACAACTACTGTCTATACACACCATCTACCTATACTATCTCTCAACACCATCCTTCTTCTGTCTAACCCCCATCCTATAACTACTGTCTACCATCCTATATAACTACTGTCTATAACCACCATATCTGTCTATCAAACATTAAATCCTATAAGCACTGTCATACTGTCTATAAACACCATCCTCTCTCTTCTGTCCATATGTCTATAAACACACACCATCCTATCTTTACTGTCTATAAACACCATCCTATAACTACTGTCTATACACACCTGTCCTATATAACTACTGTCTATACACCATCTATAACTGCAATAATATAAACAACATCCTATATAACTGCTGTCTTAAACACCATTACTGTCTATACTGTCTATACACACCATCTTCTTCCTGTCTATACACACCATCAATTCTTCTGTCTCACCACACCCATCTATTAACTACTGTCTATACACACCCATCCCTGCTATAATTGTCTATACACCATCTATGCAACTACTCTATAACCTGCATCCTATATAACTACTGTCTATACACACCATCCTATAACTGCTGTCTTTACCATCCTGCTCTCTTCACCATCATACATATATACACACCATCTATATAACTACTGTCTATTATACATATATAAATGTCTATACTGTCTATACACACCATCTTCTCTGCTTCTGTCTATACCACCCCTATCCTGTACTGTCTATACACCTCTGCTCTGCTGTCCCTTACACCATCTGTCTTCTGTCTATACACCATCCTATATAACTACTGTACACACCATCTCTGCATGCTGTCTATACCTCCTATATAACTTCTGTCTACCACACCCATCCTATATAACTTCTATCTCTATCTATACACATATCCTATCTTTTACTGTTACCCATCTATATAACTACTGTCTACCTGCATCCTGTAACTGCTGTCTATAAACTTCATCCTATCTCTTCACCTGTCTCTGCCACTGCATCCTATACTTCTGTCTATACACACATATCTCTTTCTGTCTATACACACCATCCTCTGCTTCTGTCTGTCACACCCATCCTATATAACTACTGTCTATACCCACCATCTGTATAACTACTGTCTATACACACCATCTATGCCTTCTGTCTGTCACACGCACATCCTGTCTGTACTCAGTCTCTCATTTCAATATATATAACTACTGTCTATACCACACACATCTATATAACTCTGTCTATAAACTTACCATCTATATCTTCACCTTCTATAAGCCTGCATCTATATAACTACTGTCTATACACACCATCCTGCTCTGCTTACTGTCTATACACACCATCCTATATAATTTTGTCTATACACACACATATATTTCACTGTCCTATACACACCATTATCTATATACCGCATATATATAACTACTGTCTATACACACCATCCTATCTATAACTTCTGCTACCACCATCCTATATAACTTCTGTCTATACACACACCCATCCTATATAACTCTGTCTGCCACACCATCTATATAACTACTGTCTATAAACACCATCACTATACTAACTACTGTCTATGCATTCCTATATAACTACTGTCTATACACACCATCTATATAACTTTACCAATATACACACACATCACATACTAACTACTGTCTATACACACCCATCCTATCTCTGCTACTGTCTATACAATACACTACACACCATCTATATAACTACTGTCTATACCATCCTATGTTCACTGCTATACTGTCTATACACATATCCTATATAACTACTGTCTATACCACCATCCTATCTAACTACTGTCTATACACACCATCTATATAACTTCCTGTCTGCTCACACCATCTATATTCTTCTGTCTATAAACACCATCCTATATAACTTCTCATCTACCACTGCATCTATATCTCTTTTGTCTGTCTACCTCCATCTATATAACTACTGTCTACTACACACATCCTATGCCTTCTGTCTATACCCATCCTAACTTCTGTCTATTACAGCTCTATACACACCATCTATATAACTACTGTCTATACCTGCATCACTATATAACTACTGTCTAACCATATATAACTACTGTCTATAATACCATCTATATAACTACTGTCTGTCTACCATCCATCTCTTCTGTCTATACATACCATCCTATATGTCTATAACACCATCCTATATAACTACTGTCTATACACCATCCTATATAACTACTGTCTCTGTCTATTACTAACTACTGTCTATACACGCATCTATAACTACTGTCTATACACACCATCCTATATAACTACTGTCTATACACCATCCTATATACTCTGTCTATAAACACACCATCCTATATAACTACTGTCTATACACACCATCCATATCCACACCTTCTCCTTTGTCCTATAACTACTGTCTATAAACACCATCTATATAACTACTGTCTACTATCTACACAATACAATACTATACATATCCTATATAACTTCTGTCTATACACCATCTATATAACTACTGTCTATACACACCATCCTATATAACTACTGTCTGCATATACCATCCTATATAACTACTGTCTACTCACTTGCCATCCTATATAACTACATCTATACCCATCCTATATAACTACTGTCTACTGTCCACCTTTAAATCACTATAACCTGTCTATAAACACCATCTCTTCTTCCTGTCTATAAACACCATCCTATATAGCTTACTGTCTATAAACACCATCCTATAACTACTATCACACCATCTATATACTACTGTCTATACACACCATCCATATTCTATAAACACCATCCTATAACTATTTGTCTATACCATCTATAACCTGTCTCTCTGCATCCTATATAACTTTACTGTCTATAAACCCTGCATCCTTATAACTACTGTCTATAAACCTACATCCTATAACTACTGTCCATACATCTATAAGCACCATCCTATATAACTGCTGTCTATAAACACTAATACTATATAACTGCTAACTATAAGCTTACCATCCTATAACTACTGTCTATAAACACCATCCTATATAACTACTGTCTATAAACAACATCTATATAACTACTGTCAGCCTGCATCCTGTACTCTGCTACTGTCTATAAACACCCATCCTATATAACTACTGTCTATACTGTCTATACACCTGCATCCTATATAGCTACTGTCCTCAACACCATCTATATAACACCTGTCTGCCACACCATCCTATATAACTTCACCCAGTCTGTCCACCACCCATCTATATAACTATGCCATCTGTATAACCCTGTCTATACCACCATCCTATATAACTACTGTCTCCACACACCCATCCCTATCTCTTTACTGTCTATACACACCCTATAACTACTGTCCATACACACACCATCTATATAACTACTGTCTATACACACCATCTATATAACTACTGTCTATAAACATATCCTGTAACAACTACTGTCTATACCATCTATATAACTGCTGTCTATAAACTCACCATCTATATATAACTACTGTCTATAAGCTTTCATCTATATAACTACTGTCTATACACACCATCCTATATAACTACTGTCTATACACCATCCTATATAACTTCTGTCTATACACACACCATCCTATATAACTACTGTCTACCCATCCTATATAACTTCTGTCTATATCACACCATCTATATAACTACTGTCTATACACAACATCCTATATAACTACTGTCTATACACACCATCCTATATAACCTACACAACCACCATCTATATAACTACTGTCAACCACCATCTATATTAACTACTGTCTATACACACCATCTATATAACTACTGTCTATAACTGCTTCTCATAACTTCTTTGTCTATACACACCATCTATATAACTTCTGTCATACACATAAGCCTATATAACTGCTGTCTATACACACCATCCTATATAACTGCAAATTACCCTGCATCCTACTAACTGCACTGTCTAATGTCTATGCACCGTCTATATAACTCTGTCTATACACACCATCCTATATAACTACTGTCTTTCTGTCTATACACCACCATCCTATATAACTGCTGTCTATACACACCATCTATATAACTACTGTCAACATCCTATATACTTCTGTCCACCTGCATCTATATAACTCTGTCTATAAACACCATCTATAACTACTGTCTATACACACTATATATTCTACCATCTATAAACTTACTGTCTATCACCATCTATATAACTACTGTCTGCCACTGCATCTGTATAACTACTGTCTATACTGTCTACACCACCATCTATATAACTACTGTCCCACTACACACCATCCTATATAACTACTGTCTATACACACCATCCTATATACTTCTGTCCTAAACACCCATCCTATAACTACTGTCTATACCACCATCCTATATAACTACTGTCTATATGCCATCTATATAACTACTGTCTTATAAGCTTTCATCCTATATAACTACTGTCTGCCACACCATCCTATATAACTGTCTGCTACACCATCCTATATAACCACTGTCTGCTCTGCCATCCTCTCTCTTCCTGTCTATACACACCATCTATATAACTACTGTCTATACACTGCATCTGTAACTACTGTCTATAAACACCATCCTATCTCAACTACTGTCTATACACCATCCTGTAACTTCTGTATATAAACACCATCTATATAACTACTTTCATAAACACTGCATCTATATATAACTACTGTCTATACACACTGCATCCTCTATAACTACTGTCTATACACTATATAACTACTGTCTTACTGCATCCTATATATTCTGTCTATACACACTATTATAACTACTGTCTATATACACCCATCCTATATATTCATTCATAAACATCATCCTATATAACTACTGTCTACCACACACCATCCTATATAACTCTGTCTACACTGTCTATAAACACCAATATTATACACCATCTATATAACTACTGTCTATAATACCATCTATCTTCTGTCTATAAACACCCTTCTGTCTATAAACACCATCCTATAACTACATCATACACCATCTATATAACTGCACTGTCTATAAACTTTTTAAATATATATTACTTCCACCTTCACACCATCCTATAACACTGTCATCCACCATCTATATAACTTTACCACTGTCTATAAACACCATCTATATAACTACTGTCTACCAAACATAAATACTATAACTACTGTCCATACAGTCTATAAACACCATCCTATATAACTGCAATACATAAACTTTCCATCTATATAGCCTACTGTCTATATTTCTATATAACTACTGTCTATCCATACATCCTATATAACTACTGTCTATAAACAATACTATATAACTTCTGTCTATACACCATCCTATATAACTACTGTCTATAAACACTTTCATCCTATATAACTCACTGTCTATACTGTCTATACACACCATCCTGTGGCTACTGTCTATAAACCACCATCTAAATGCATCTCTGCACCATCATATAACTACCATCTGCTACACACCATCTATATTCTACACCATCTATATACTTCTGTCTCATACCACCATCCTATATAACTACTGCTACCACACCATCTATATAATTTTCTATACCACCATCCTATATAACTTCTGTCTATACCTATATACTCTTCTGTCTATACACCGTCTACTAACTATTTCTTATACACTGTCTATATATACATAATATAATATATAATAACCAATAATAATAATAATATATAATAATAATAATAATAATAATAAATAATAATAATAATAATAATAATAATAATAATAATAATAATAATAATAATAATAATATGCCATTGTAGTGCTTTTGTCAGCATTACGGTCATCACATGCATACATTTTTGTGTATGGGTGGTCCCAACTCAACACTGCCTTGGCGTTTCCAGCGCCGTGCTCTACCAGTTGAGCTACAGAGGACCACTGTCTATACACACCATCCTATATAACTACTGTCTACTAAACACCATCTATAACTACTGTCTATAACACCATCCTATATAACTACTGTCTATAAACACCCTATATAACTATTGTCTATAAACACCATCCTATATAACTACTGTCTATAAACCACCATCCTATATAACTACTGTCTATCTGTCTATACACACCATCTATATAACTACTGTCTAAATACAAAATATATATAACTACTGTCTATACACACCATCCTATAAACACCTGTCTATGCACCATCCTATATCTTCCTGTCTATACACACCATCCTCTCTTCTGTCTATATACACACCATCTATATTATAACTGCTGTCATACACACCATCTATATAACTACTGT
>NW_025535813.1:0-80046 GCF_020615455.1 Coregonus clupeaformis | reverse complement strand
AGGGTCCCTGTCCCCTATCTGTCCCCTATCTCGTTATTTGATGGATGGTGAACTGGCGAGGTCGGTGCGCGAGAGCTCACCGAGATGTCAGGTCCGTGTGTAGGCATCGGGCAGGTCAGCACGAGCGCTTGGGAATGAGGAGATCCCCCCTCCGGGCGTTGCAGAGCCTCTCCAGCATCCAGCTAATCGCTGATGACGCCCCCTCGACACCGACCTCATCTCTCGCTCTGTTTTCACTCTCACGCACAGACAGAGAGGCGCGCGCATAATAGTTATTAATTTTGTGGGACGGGAAGCACGCAAACATCACAGGTGGCCATTTAAGTCAATGTCCTGGTCTATCTAAAGGGGAAATGGAAAAGTCACGGGTCAGATGGGGGTTTTATGGGCTATTAAAGGCGTGTATTACAGACCACCTGGATATAAGAGTTACATGATGGGTCCATATGGAATGTCAAGTGAGGGGATGTGTAGTCAGTGTGGTGGGAAAAGTACCCAATCGTCATACTTTTTAGTAAAAGTAAAGATACCTTCATAACAATAATATAATATGCCATTTAGCAGACGCTTTTATCTAAAAAGCGACTTTCAGTCGCGCGTGCATACATTTTTACGTATGGGTGGTCCCGGGGATCGAACTCACTATCCTGGCGTTACAAGCGCCATGCTCTACCAATTGAGCACAGAGACCACATAGAAAATAGAAATTGACTCAAGTGAAAGTCACCCAGTAAAACCTACTACTTGAGAAGTCTAAAAGTATTTGGTTTTAAATATACTTAAGTATCAAAAGTAAAATGTAATTGCTAAAATACACAAATATACAAGTACTCTTGATAAGTGTGTGAATTAGACAATTGTCCTGTCCTGCTGAGCATTCAAAATGTAACTAGTACTTTTATGTGTCAGGAAAATGTATGGAGTAAAAAGTACATTATTTTCTTTAGGAATGTAGTGAAGTAAAAGTAAAAGTTGTCAAAATATAAATAGTAAAAGTAAAGGACAGATACCCCCAAAAAACTACTTAAGTAGTACTTTAAAGTATTTTTTTACTTAAGTACTTACACAACTGGATGTAGTACACTTGAACTTCAGCTGACACATGTGTAGTACAGGACATGGTATCAGTATGAAATAAAATGTATGCGCTCACTAACTGTAAGTCGCTCTGGATAAGAGCGTCTGCTAAATGACTAAAAATGGAATTAAAATAAATAAATAATCACTGGAACTATTTCACACAATGTTATTATTACATGGTGGCAGCTTTGTTTGAAATAGCCCATATACCCTCAAACGTGTAGTAGGGTAATGTCATAATACATGTATACATGTCCTTCGGTGTCTTGGATAGGCTAAGTGGTTGAATTCCTCATCAAGAAATGTACATTTAAACGCCCTGAGAATATCCTGACATTTATAGGCTATTTCTCCTCAAGCCATTTGCATGGATTCCCCCATACATAATGACGAGGTGAACTACAGGTCAATGCTCCAGCACCTCGGTGCGACCCGGCAGAGAGAGAACTGGGGGAACGGGAAAGCTATAATGTGTCGCTTTAAAATGTGGAGCCACGCTGTCTCCCTTGACTGGCTGATTCGCCTGTCCGCCCACGTTATAGCTGTCGTAAAAGTAATTCCAAATGCACTGGGTGGTTCAGCGGTGTTTACTTTACATGTTTAGCCTACCAGTAACCTTGTTTACACGGAGACATTTTTTTATTTCCACCAACTGACCCAAGTTTGAACCCACTGCAAGCAAGATATCATTTTTATAACAGAGGCCTTCCACCAAGGATACAGAGAGAGAGAGAGAGAGAGAGAGAGAGAGAGAGAGAGAGCGAGAGCAGACAGACAGAGAGAGAGAGAGAGAGAGAGAGAGAGAGAGAGAGAGAGAGAGAGAGAGAGAGAGAGAGAGAGAGAGAGAGAGAGAGAGAGAGAGAGAGAGAGGCAGAGAGAGAGAGAGAGAGAGAGAGAGAGAAGCCGCGCCACGGACTGCAAAGGAACACCATAGAGTCAAGACAGTAAACAGGTTAAAGTCTCATTCTAGATTAGACAAGTTTAACCAGAGTGCACACTATGTCACTGAATATCTCTCAAACTCTCAAAGAAAAAAAGGGCATATCGAGGCAAACTGGCTTGTATAGCCTCCAAAGAATGAATGTCATTAATTCGTATTGCCTAATACAATACAATACAAACAACTTAGTTGTTCCAAGAAAATGCTGGATTAAAGCTTTCACACGATTGTTTAATGATTTAATTGACCACATTAAGCTTTTATTTAATGCTTGAGGCGAATAAAGCAAAACACGTGTTGGAATTTAAAGAGGATTAAGGAAATTATTTGAAATTCGGAGCCAACAGCGCAAATTGAAATGTATTGAAAGCTGTTCAATTAAGCCGCCGCAGGGCATTACATGCAGAACTCATCAAATGTAATGAGTCTAAACTGCGAATATTTGCAACAAAGCACCTTGGATGGTTCCTATTGTTAGAGGGACTTAACACCTTTTCAGAGTTAAATCCCCGATTGTGCGTCTCAACAGGAGGTGGTATTAAAAATGCGCCTCTATAACAAATGGGTTTTTTTGGAGAGGCCGCTACTCCGTGGGGCGGGGCGAGATGACACAACAATTAAAGATGAACTTTGTGTGAACTAATTTCTGTAGCCGAGCCAAGGTAACAGGAGGCCGAGACCTGGGGACAAGGGGGATAAAAGGCTGTGGAAACACCCAAGACTTTCAATAGCAAACAAACTCTCCCACTCCACCTGAAGTCCTCACAAGTTTCTATCTTTGGTTTGGTTACACGACTCGTCACGCGCACCAGTACAATGGCTTTGCACACTTTGGTGGCGAACCCTTCTGTGCACGCTCGTGCTTCCAATCTTTCTCTTTTTAGTCGCGGTGAAGTTATGGGAGGTTTATTTGATCCGTGGTCGGGATCCCGGCTGTCGAGCCCCTCTCCCTCCTGGATCTATGGGGTTACCTTTCATCGGAGAGACGCTCCAACTCCCTTCTCCAGGTAATTATTGCACTTTTACAAACTTAATAATAGTAATATTGTATAATATTACCTGTTGGGATATCTGTCTTCCGTTGACAAACATTTATTATTCCTTATTGCAGAGGAGAAAGTTCCTGCGGATGAAACGGCAGAAGTATGGATACATTTACAGAACGCACCTCTTTGGCAACCCCACGGTGCGTGTCCTGGGAGCGAACAACGTCAGACGATTCTGCTGGGTGAACATAAACTTGTCGCCGTGCAGTGGCCGGCTTCCGTCAGAACTATTCTGGGATCAGACACGCTCTCAAATATGCACGGGACCCAGCACAAAAACAAGAAAAAGGTGCGTTGGTGATTAAAACCTCTTTTTTTGCATGCACAAAATATTTAAAATAGCAAATGTAATGTATTATTTTACGCATAGATATTTGGCTAGAACCTGCACCAATTTAATGTTTTCTTTCATGTCCCGGGTCTTAACGGAAAGTTGCTCCTGTATTTTAGGCTATAATGAGAGCGTTCTCCCGGGATGCTTTGGAACACTACATCCCCGTGATCCAGGAGGAGGTGAGGAGCGCCGTGAGGGGATGGCTGGAGAAGGACTCCTACGTGCTGGTCTACCCGGAGATGAAGCGCCTCATGTTCCGTATCGCCATGAGGATCCTCCTGGGCTTCGACCCGGACCAGATCAAGACCGACGAGCAGGAGCTGGTGGAGGCTTTCGAAGAGATGATCAAGAACCTTTTTCTCCTGCCCATCGATGTCCCCTTCACGGCTTGTACCGGGTACAGCGGTGCACTTAATTCTATGACATTTTTAAAGAATGTATTTAGAATATTTTCAGGGCCTAAATTAATGTACAAATCCATCTCTTTCATCTACAGGGATTGAAAGCCCGAAATTTCATCCACACTCCAAAATCGAGAGAACATCCAGAGTAAAATAGACAGCGTCAAAGCGGTGAAACACAGAGACGCGCTCCAACAGCTCATAGACAGCAGCAGGAAAGGGGATGAGCCCTTCAGCATGCAGGTAACACTCTATCCTCTTCTCTTCTGTACATGGATCCCATCTTCAACAACAAGATACATGCATTTATGATTTTTTTTTTTCATGCAGTATATAAACAGATGATAAAATGTACATTTTAAACCAGCTGTGTGGTGTTATAAGAATCAGAATCTTGCTCGGTGAGTTAATGATTTTATTTCTCTCTATCTGAAGGCAATTAAGGAATCAGCCACAGAGCTTTTATTTGGAGGCCATGAGACCACTGCCAGTGCAGCCACATCGCTGGTCATGTTCCTGGGACTCAACCTGACATGGTCAACAAACTCAGACCAAGAACTGCACCAGAAGGCAAGAAGCGGTTATTTACAGCTGGAAATCATTCATTCAATCAATATGAATCCAGTAATTTACTTGCACATTGATAACAGCCTTTAGATCTCATAGGCTTTATGGAATGATTGTGGAATAATAACTCTCTCTCTCTCTCTCAGGAGGAAGAAGGTGTGGATCTGCTGGGTCAGAATGTGAACATTGAGGTGTTGGACCAGTTAAAGTACACGGGCTGTGTCATCAAAGAGACCTTGAGGATAAAACCCCCTGTACCTGGAGGCTTCAGAGTGGTACTGAAGACATTCGAACTCAATGTAAGTTAGTCTTTTTTACAGATGATTTGAATACAATACTAACCAGTCAATGCAATGGTGTCTTTTTTACAGATGATTTGAATACAATACTAATCTGTCAATTTGATTGATATCTTTTGACGGGTTAGTGACTAAAACTCCAGACCAGTTGTCTTAACAGTGCTGTGTTATTTTCTGTTTCAGGGTTACCAGATCCCCAAAGGCTGGACCGTCATCTACAGTATCTGTGACACCTACGACGTGGCCGACGTGTTCCCCAACAAAGAGGAGTTCAACCCGGAGCGTTTCATGGCCAAAGCCTCGGAGGACTCCTCACGCTTCAACTACATCCCGTTCGGAGGCGGCCCAGGATGTGTGTAGGGAAAGAGTTCGCCAAGGTCCTCCTCAAGATATTCCTGGTAGAGCTCACACTGCACTGCAACTGGACTCTACTCGAGACGGCCCCCGACTCATGAAGACCGGCCCTACGGTCTACCCTGTTGACAACCTGCCCACTGTGTTCACTAGTTACAGCCGCACCCTAGTGACAATAACACGCCGTATCAAAGCTGTGCTGTGAAATTGTAAATCTAAAATATTTGAAATGGTTTTAGATTAAATGATCCATATATTATGTTTGATATGTTAATACATAGAGTTGTGTATATGTTATCTTATGTTTTATAGAAAGAAACGGCACTACTCTCATGGATCACTGGCATTGCATTAAGGCGTCTCTGTTATGTACATTTGTAGATTTTGTTATATAGCTTTTTGTATCTTACTGCAGCTTTATTTATGTTACACTTTCTTGTCTGGGCTTTATTTAATAAAAACATGTTTTGTCAAGAAAATGTTGTTTTACTTCCATTACGTTTTAGATCTGGTATTGAAAGAAAATGCATGTTGCATCACAATTTCAAGCTAAATCTTAACAGAAATATCCTAAAATAAAGGGGTTGTAATTTTCCCTCTACACAGGTCACCACACTGTAGACTGGGTAGTCAGAGTAAAGGGGAAGAGTTCATGTCTGAACAAATACTGATGAGAGATAATCGAACCATGAACTCCATGTTTATTATGAAACAGATGGTACAACATGGATTGACTTTCTACACATCAGCGATGGGAGGTCCAGATCCCTAAAGGAATGCCAGATTTTCAGACATTTTAAACACAGGGGAATTCTATTATCTAAAGAAAAGCAATAAGTCAGGGAAGTGTACCCCCTATTGATCCTGTATAATAACAGGGGGGGTGGATGGTGTGATGGCACAGCCAGGATCAATAGACCAGTATAATAACAGGGGTGGATGGTGTGATGGCACAGCCAGGATCAATAGACCTGTATAATAACAGGGGGGGATGGTGGTGATGGCACGACCAGGATCAATAGACCTGCATAATAACAGGGGGATGGTGTGATGGCACGGCCAGGATCAATAGACCTGTATAATAACAGGGGGATGGTGTGATGGGCACGGCCAGATCAATAGACCTGTATAATAACAGGGGGATGGTGTGATGGCACGGCCAGGATCAATAGACCTGTATAATAACAGGGGGTATGGTGTGATGGCACGGCCAGGATCAATGAGACCTGTATAATAACGGGGGGGATGGTGTGATGGCACGGCCAGGATCAATAGACCTGTATAATAACAGGGGGGATGGTGTGATGGCACGGCCAGATCAATAGACCTGTATAATAACAGGGGGGATGGTGTGATGGCACGGCCAGGATCAATAGACCTGTATAATAACTAGGGGGTGGATGGTGTGATGGCACGGCCAGGATCAATAGACCTGTATAATAACGGGGGGGATGGTGTGATGGCACGGCCAGGATCAATGAGACCTGTATAATAACTAGGGGTGGATGGTGTGATGGCAACGGCCAGGATCAATAGACCTGTATAACAACAGGGGGGATGGTGTGATGGCACGGCCAGGATCAATAGACCTGTATAATAACTAGGGGGTGGATGGTGTGATGGCACGGCCAGGATCATAGACCTGTATAATAACAGGGGGATGGTGTGATGGCACGGCCAGGATCAATAGACCTGTATAATAACAGGGGGGATGGTGTGATGCACGGCCAGGATCAATAGACCTGTATAATAACAGGGGGATGGTGTGATGGCACGCCAGGATCAATAGACCTGTATAATAACAGGGGGGGATGGTGTGATGGCACGGCCAGATCAATAGACCTGTGGCATAACAGGGGGATGGTGTGATGGCACGGCCAGGATCAATAGACCTGTATAATAACAGGGGGATGGTGTGATGCACGGCCAGGATCAATAGACCTGTATAATAACAGGGGGATGGTGTGATGGCACGGCCAGGATCAATAGACCTGTATAATAACAGGGGGATGGTGTGATGGCACGACCAGGATCAATAGACCTGTATAATAACAGGGGGATGGTGTGATGGCACGGCCAGGATCAATAGACCTGTATAATAACAGGGGGATGGTGTGATGGCACGGCCAGGATCAATAGACCTGTATAATAACAGGGGGGGGGATGGTGTGATGGCACGGCCAGGATCAATAGACCTGTATAATAACAGGGGGGATGGTGTGATGGCACGGCCAGGATCAATAGACCTGTATAATAAGAATCCCCAGCAGCATTAAGGATCCCCAGCAGCATGTCGAACCCCCAGCAGCATGTCGAACCCCCAGCAGCATGTCGAATCCCCAGCAGCATGTCGAACCCCCAGCAGCATGTCGAACCCCCAGCAGCATGTCGAACCCCCAGCAGCATGTCGAACCCCCAGCAGCATGTCGAACCCCCAGCAGCATAGAGTTGTGTATATGTTATCTTATGTTTTATAGAAAGAAACGGCACTACTCTCATGGATCACTGGCATTGCATTAAGGCGTCTCTGTTATGTACATTTGTAGATTTTGTTATATAGCTTTTTGTATCTTACTGCAGCTTTATTTATGTTACACTTTCTTGTCTGGGCTTTATTTAATAAAAACATGTTTTGTCAAGAAAAATGTTGTTTTACTTCCATTACGTTTAGATCTGGTATTGAAAGAAAATGCATGTTGCATCACAATTTCAAGCTAAATCTTAACAGAAATATCCTAAAATAAAGGGGTTGTAATTTTCCCTCTACACAGGTCACCACACTGTAGACTGGGTAGTCAGAGTAAAGGGGAAGAGTTCATGTCTGAACAAATACTGATGAGAGATAATCGAACCATGAACTCCATGTTTATTATGAAACAGATGGTACAACATGGATTGACTTTCTACACATCAGCGATGGGAGGTCCAGATCCCTAAAGGAATGCCAGATTTTCAGACATTTTAAACACAGGGGAATTCTATTATCTAAAGAAAAGCAATAAGTCAGGGAAGTGTACCCCCCCCCCCCCTATTGATCCTGTATAATAACAGGGGGGGTGGATGGTGTGATGGCACAGCCAGGATCAATAGACCAGTATAATAACAGGGGTGGATGGTGTGATGGCACAGCCAGGATCAATAGACCTGTATAATAACAGGGGGGGGGATGGTGTGATGGCACGGCCAGGATCAATAGACCTGTATAATAACAGGGGGATGGTGTGATGGCACGGCCAGGATCAATAGACCTGTATAATAACAGGGGGATGGTGTGATGGCACGGCCAGGATCAATAGACCTGTATAATAACAGGGGGGGGGATGGTGTGATGGCACGGCCAGGATCAATAGACCTGTATAATAACAGGGGGGGGGATGGTGTGATGGCACGGCCAGGATCAATAGACCTGTATAATAACAGGGGGGATGGTGTGATGGCGCAGGCAGATCAATAGACCTTATAATAACAGGGGGGGGGATGGTGTGATGGCACGGCCAGCAGCATTAAGAATCCCCAGTAGAATGTCGAACCCCCAGCAGCATGTCGAACCCCCAGCAGCATTAAGAACCCCCAGCAGCATGTCGAACCCCCAGCAGCATTAAGAACCCCCAGCAGCATTAAGGTCCCCAGCAGCATTAAGAACCCCCAGCAGCATTAAGAATCCCCAGCAGCATTAAGAACCCCCAGCAGCATTAAGGTCCCTGCAGCATTAAGAATCCCCCAGCAGCATTAAGAATCCCTAGCAGCATTAAGAATCCCTAGCAGCATTAAGGATCCCCAGCAGCATTAAGGTTCCCCAGCAGCATTAAGAATCTCCAGCAGCATTTAGAATCCCCAGCAGCATTAAGGATCCCCAGCAGCATTAAGGATCCCCAGCAGCATTAGGATCCCCAGCAGCATTTAGAATCCCCAGCGGCATTAAGGATCCCCAGCAGCATTAAGAATCCCCCAGCAGCATTAAGAATCCCCAGCAGCATTAAGAATCCCTAGCAGCATTAAGAATCCCTAGCAGCATTAAGAATCCCCAGCAGCATTAAGGTTCCCCAGCAGCATTAAGAACCCCCAGCAGCATTAAGGATCCCCAGCAGCATTAAGAATCCCCAGCAGCATTAAGAATCCCCAGCAGCATTAAGAATCCCCAGCAGCATTAAGAATCCCCAGCAGCATTAAGGACCCCCAGCAGCATTAAGAATCCCCAGCAGCATTAAGAATCCTGCAGCATTAAGAATCCCCAGCAGCATTAAGGACCCCCAGCAGCATTAAGATCCCCAGCAGCATTAAGAATCCCCAGCAGCATTAAGAATCCCCAGCAGCATTAAGGATCCCCAGCAGCATTAAGAATCCCCAGCAGCATTAAGGATCCCCAGCAGCATTAAGAATCCCTAGCAGCATTAAGAACCCCCAGCAGCATTAAGAATCCCTAGCAGCATTAAGGATCCCCAGCAGCATTAAGAATCCCCAGCAGCATTAAGAATCCCTCAGCAGCATTAAGAATCCCCAGCAGCATTAAGAATCCCCAGCAGCATTAAGGATCCCCCAGCAGCATTAAGGATCCCCAGCAGCATTAAGAATCCCCAGCAGCATTAAGAATCCCCAGCAGCATTAAGAATCCCCAGCAGCATTAAGAATCCCCAGCAGCATTAAGGATCCCCAGCAGCATTAAGGATCCCCAGCAGCATTAAGAATCCCCAGCAGCATTAAGAATCCCCAGCAGCATTAAGAATCCCCAGCAGCATTAAGGATCCCCAGCAGCATTAAGGACCCCCAGCAGCATTAAGAATCCCCAGCAGCATTAAGAATCCCCAGCAGCATTAAGAATCCCCAGCAGCATTAAGGATCCCCAGCAGCATGTCGAACCCCCAGCAGCATGTCGAACCCCCAGCAGCATGTCGAACCCCCAGCAGCATTAAGAACCCCCAGCAGCATGTCGAACCCCCAGCAGCATAGAGTTGTGTATATGTTATCTTATGTTTTATAGAAAGAAACGGCACTACTCTCATGGATCACTGGCATTGCATTAAGGCGTCTCTGTTATGTACATTTGTAGATTTTGTTATATAGCTTTTTGTATCTTACTGCAGCTTTATTTATGTTACACTTTCTTGTCTGGGCTTTATTTAATAAAAACATGTTTTGTCAAGAAAAATGTTGTTTTACTTCCATTACGTTTAGATCTGGTATTGAAAGAAAATGCATGTTGCATCACAATTTCAAGCTAAATCTTAACAGAAATATCCTAAAATAAAGGGGTTGTAATTTTCCCTCTACACAGGTCACCACACTGTAGACTGGGTAGTCAGAGTAAAAGGGGAAGAGTTCATGTCTGAACAAATACTGATGAGAGATAATCGAACCATGAACTCCATGTTTATTATGAAACAGATGGTACAACATGGATTGACTTTCTACACATCAGCGATGGGAGGTCCAGATCCCTAAAGGAATGCCAGATTTTCAGACATTTTAAACACAGGGAATTCTATTATCTAAAGAAAAGCAATAAGTCAGAAAGTGTACCCCCTATTGATCCTGTATAATCAGGGGGTGGATGGTGTGATGGCACTGCCAGGATCAATAGACCAGTATAATAACAGGGGTGGATGGTGGGTGATGGCACAGCCAGGATCAATAGACCTGTATAATAACAGGGGGGATGGTGTGATGGCACGGCCAGGATCAATAGACCTGTATAATAACAGGGGGGATGGTGTGATGGCACAGCCAGATCAATAGACCTGTATAATAACAGGGGGGATGGTGTGATGGCACGACCAGGATCAATAGACCTGTATAACAACAGGGGGGATGGTGTGATGGCACGGCCAGGATCAATAGACCTGTATAATAACAGGGGGGGGGATGGTGTGATGGCACGGCCAGGATCAATAGACCTGTATAACAACAGGGGGGGGGATGGTGTGATGGCACGGCCAGGATCAATAGACCTGTATAATAACAGGGGGGGGGATGGTGTGATGGCACGGCCAGGATCAATAGACCCTGCATAATAACAGGGGGATGGTGTGATGGCACGGCCAGGATCAATAGACCTGTATAATAACAGGGGGGATGGGTGTGATGGCACGGCCAGCAGCATTAAGAATCCCCAGTAGAATGTCGAACCCCCAGCAGCATGTCGAACCCCCAGCAGCATTAAGAACCCCCAGCAGCATGTCGAACCCCCAGCAGCATTAAGGTCCCCTGCAGCATTAAGAATCCCCAGCAGCATTAAGAACCCCCAGCAGCATTAAGGTCCCCTGCAGCATTAAGAATCCCCAGCAGCATTAAGAATCCCCAGCAGCATTAAGAATCCCCAGCAGCATTAAGAATCCCCAGCAGCATTAAGAATCCCTAGCAGCATTAAGAATCCCTAGCAGCATTAAGGATCCCCAGCAGCATTAAGGTTCCCCAGCAGCATTAAGGTTCCCCAGCAGCATTTAGAATCCCCAGCAGCATTAAGGATCCCCAGCAGCATTAAGGATCCCCAGCAGCATTAAGGATCCCCAGCAGCATTTAGAATCCCCAGCAGCATTAAGGATCCCCAGCAGCATTAAGAATCCCCAGCAGCATTAAGAATCCCCAGCAGCATTAAGAATCCCTAGCAGCATTAAGAATCCCTAGCAGCATTAAGAATCCCCAGCAGCATTAAGGTTCCCCAGCAGCATTAAGAACCCCCAGCAGCATTAAGGATCCCCAGCAGCATTAAGAATCCCCAGCAGCATTAAGAATCCCCAGCAGCATTAAGAATCCCCAGCAGCATTAAGAATCCCCAGCAGCATTAAGGACCCCCAGCAGCATTAAGAATCCCCAGCAGCATTAAGAATCCCCAGCAGCATTAAGAATCCCCAGCAGCATTAAGGATCCCCAGCAGCATTAAGGATCCCCAGCAGCATTAAGGATCCCCAGCAGCATTAAGGATCCCCAGCAGCATTAAGGATCCCCAGCAGCATTAAGGACCCCCAGCAGCATTAAGAACCCCCAGCAGCATTAAGAATCCCCAGCAGCATTAAGAATCCCCAGCAGCATTAAGAATCCCCAGCAGCATTAAGAATCCCCAGCAGCATTAAGGATCCCCAGCAGCATTAAGAACCCCCAGCAGCATTAAGAATCCCCAGCAGCATTTAGAATCCCCAGCAGCATTAAGAATCCCCAGCAGCATTAAGAATCCCCAGCAGCATTTAGAATCCCCAGCAGCATTAAGAATCCCCAGCAGCATTAAGAATCCCCAGCAGCATTAAGAATCCCTAGCAGCATTAAGGATCCCCAGCAGCATTAAGGATCCCCAGCAGCATTTAGAATCCCCAGCAGCATTTAGAATCCCCAGCAGCATTAAGAATCCCCAGCAGCATTTAGAATCCCCAGCAGCATTAAGAATCCCCAGCAGCATTAAGAATCCCCAGCAGCATTTAGAATCCCCAGCAGCATTAAGAATCCCCAGCAGCATTAAGAATCCCCAGCAGCATTTAGAATCCCCAGCAGCATTAAGAATCCCCAGCAGCATTAAGAATCCCCAGCAGCATTAAGAATCCCCAGCAGCATTAAGAATCCCCAGCAGCATTAAGAACCCCCAGCAGCATTAAGAACCCCCAGCAGCATTAAGAATCCCCAGCAGCATTTAGAATCCCCAGCAGCATTAAGAATCCCCAGCAGCATTAAGGATCCCCAGCAGCATTAAGAATCCCCAGCAGCATTAAGAATCCCCAGCAGCATTAAGAATCCCCAGCAGCATTAAGGATCCCCAGCAGCATTAAGGATCCCCAGCAGCATTAAGAACCCCCAGCAGCATTTAGAATCCCCAGCAGCATTAAGAATCCCCAGCAGCATTAAGAATCCCCAGCAGCATTAAGGATCCCTAGCAGCATTAAGAACCCCCAGCAGCATTAAGAATCCCCAGCAGCATTTAGAATCCCCAGCAGCATTAAGGATCCCCAGCAGCATTAAGAATCTCCAGCAGCATTAAGGATCCCTAGCAGCATTAAGAACCCCCAGCAGCATTAAGAATCCCCAGCAGCATTAAGAATCCCCAGCAGCATTAAGGATCCCCAGCAGCATTAAGAATCCCCAGCAGCATTAAGAATCCCCAGCAGCATTAAGAATCCCTAGCAGCATTTAGAATCCCCAGCAGCATTAAGAACCCCCAGCAGCATTTAGAATCCCCAGCAGCATTAAGGATCCCCAGCAGCATTAAGAACCCCCAGCAGCATTTAGAATCCCCAGCAGCATTAAGAATCCCCAGCAGCATTTAGAATCCCCAGCAGCATTAAGAACCCCCAGCAGCATTTAGAATCCCCAGCAGCATTTAGAATCCCCAGCAGCATTAAGAATCCCCAGCAGCATTAAGGATCCCTAGCAGCATTTTGAACCCCCAGCAGCATTAAGGATCCCCAGCAGCATTAAGAACCCCCAGCAGCATTTAGAATCCCCAGCAGCATTAAGAATCCCCAGCAGCATTTAGAATCCCCAGCAGCATTAAGAACCCCCAGCAGCATTTAGAATCCCCAGCAGCATTTAGAATCCCCAGCAGCATTAAGAATCCCGCAGCATTAAGGATCCCTAGCAGCATTTTGAACCCCCAGCAGCATTAAGAACCCCCAGCAGCATTTAGAATCCCCAGCAGCATTAAGAACCCCCAGCAGCATTAAGAATCCCCAGCAGCATTTAGAATCCCCAGCAGCATTAAGGATCCCCAGCAGCATTAAGGATCCCCAGCAGCATTAAGAACCCCCAGCAGCATTTAGAATCCCCAGCAGCATTAAGAATCCCCAGCAGCATTAAGAATCCCCAGCAGCATTAAGGATCCCTAGCAGCATTAAGAACCCCCAGCAGCATTAAGAATCCCCAGCAGCATTTAGAATCCCCAGCAGCATTAAGGATCCCCAGCAGCATTAAGAATCCCCAGCAGCATTAAGGATCCCTAGCAGCATTAAGAACCCCCAGCAGCATTAAGAATCCCCAGCAGCATTAAGAATCCCCAGCAGCATTAAGGATCCCCAGCAGCATTAAGAATCCCCAGCAGCATTAAGAATCCCCAGCAGCATTAAGAATCCCTAGCAGCATTTAGAATCCCCAGCAGCATTAAGGAGCCCCAGCAGCATTAAGAACCCCCAGCAGCATTTAGAATCCCCAGCAGCATTAAGGATCCCCAGCAGCATTAAGAACCCCCAGCAGCATTTAGAATCCCCAGCAGCATTAAGAATCCCCAGCAGCATTAAGAATCCCCAGCAGCATTAAGGATCCCTAGCAGCATTAAGAACCCCCAGCAGCATTAAGAATCCCCAGCAGCATTTAGAATCCCCCAGCAGCATTAAGGATCCCCAGCAGCATTAAGAATCCCCAGCAGCATTAAGGATCCCTAGCAGCATTAAGAACCCCCAGCAGCATTAAGAATCCCCAGCAGCATTAAGAATCCCCAGCAGCATTAAGGATCCCCAGCAGCATTAAGAATCCCCAGCAGCATTAAGAATCCCCAGCAGCATTAAGAATCCCTAGCAGCATTTAGAATCCCCAGCAGCATTAAGGATCCCCAGCAGCATTAAGAACCCCCAGCAGCATTTAGAATCCCCAGCAGCATTAAGGATCCCCAGCAGCATTAAGAACCCCCAGCAGCATTTAGAATCCCCAGCAGCATTAAGAATCCCCGCAGCATTTAGAATCCCCAGCAGCATTAAGAACCCCCCAGCAGCATTTAGAATCCCCAGCAGCATTTAGAATCCCCAGCAGCATTAAGAATCCCCAGCAGCATTAAGGATCCCTAGCAGCATTTTGAACCCCCCAGCAGCATTAAGGATCCCCAGCAGCATTAAGAACCCCCCAGCAGCATTTAGAATCCCCAGCAGCATTAAGAATCCCCAGCAGCATTTAGAATCCCCAGCAGCATTAATAACCCCCAGCAGCATTTAGAATCCCCAGCAGCATTTAGAATCCCCAGCAGCATTAAGAATCCCCAGCAGCATTAAGGATCCCTAGCAGCATTTTGAACCCCCAGCAGCATTAAGAACCCCCAGCAGCATTTAGAATCCCCAGCAGCATTAAGAACCCCAGCAGCATTAAGAATCCCCAGCAGCATTTAGAATCCCCAGCAGCATTAAGGATCCCCAGCAGCATTAAGGATCCCCAGCAGCATTAAGAACCCCCAGCAGCATTTAGAATCCCCAGCAGCATTAAGAATCCCCAGCAGCATTAAGAATCCCCAGCAGCATTAAGAATCCCTAGCAGCATTAAGGATCCCCAGCAGCATTAAGGATCCCCAGCAGCATTTAGAATCCCCAGCAGCATTTAGAATCCCCAGCAGCATTAAGAATCCCCAGCAGCATTTAGAATCCCCAGCAGCATTAAGAATCCCCAGCAGCATTAAGAATCCCCAGCAGCATTTAGAATCCCCAGCAGCATTAAGAATCCCCAGCAGCATTAAGAATCCCCAGCAGCATTTAGAATCCCCAGCAGCATTAAGAATCCCCAGCAGCATTAAGAATCCCCAGCAGCATTAAGAATCCCCAGCAGCATTAAGAATCCCCAGCAGCATTAAGAACCCCCAGCAGCATTAAGAACCCCCAGCAGCATTAAGAATCCCCAGCAGCATTTAGAATCCCCAGCAGCATTAAGAATCCCCAGCAGCATTAAGGATCCCCAGCAGCATTAAGAATCCCCAGCAGCATTAAGAATCCCCAGCAGCATTAAGAATCCCCAGCAGCATTAAGGATCCCCAGCAGCATTAAGGATCCCCAGCAGCATTAAGAACCCCCAGCAGCATTTAGAATCCCCAGCAGCATTAAGAATCCCCAGCAGCATTAAGAATTCCCAGCAGCATTAAGGATCCCTAGCAGCATTAAGAACCCCCAGCAGCATTAAGAATCCCCAGCAGCATTTAGAATCCCCAGCAGCATTAAGGATCCCCAGCAGCATTAAGAATCCCCAGCAGCATTAAGGATCCCTAGCAGCATTAAGAACCCCCAGCAGCATTAAGAATCCCCAGCAGCATTAAGAATCCCCAGCAGCATTAAGGATCCCCAGCAGCATTAAGAATCCCCAGCAGCATTAAGAATCCCCAGCAGCATTAAGAATCCCTAGCAGCATTTAGAATCCCCAGCAGCATTAAGGATCCCCAGCAGCATTAAGAACCCCCAGCAGCATTTAGAATCCCCAGCAGCATTAAGGATCCCCAGCAGCATTAAGAACCCCCAGCAGCATTTAGAATCCCCAGCAGCATTAAGAATCCCCAGCAGCATTTAGAATCCCCAGCAGCATTAAGAACCCCCAGCAGCATTTAGAATCCCCAGCAGCATTTAGAATCCCCAGCAGCATTAAGAATCCCCAGCAGCATTAAGGATCCCTAGCAGCATTTTGAACCCCCAGCAGCATTAAGGATCCCCAGCAGCATTAAGAACCCCCAGCAGCATTTAGAATCCCCAGCAGCATTAAGAATCCCCAGCAGCATTTAGAATCCCCAGCAGCATTAAGAACCCCCAGCAGCATTTAGAATCCCCAGCAGCATTTAGAATCCCCAGCAGCATTAAAAAACCCCAGCAGCATTAAGGATCCCTAGCAGCATTTTGAACCCCCAGCAGCATTAAGAACCCCCAGCAGCATTTAGAATCCCCAGCAGCATTAAGAACCCCCAGCAGCATTAAGAATCCCCAGCAGCATTTAGAATCCCCAGCAGCATTAAGGATCCCCAGCAGCATTAAGGATCCCCAGCAGCATTAAGAACCCCCAGCAGCATTTAGAATCCCCAGCAGCATTAAGAATCCCCAGCAGCATTAAGAATCCCCAGCAGCATTAAGGATCCCTAGCAGCATTAAGAACCCCCCAGCAGCATTAAGAATCCCCAGCAGCATTTAGAATCCCCAGCAGCATTAAGGATCCCCAGCAGCATTAAGAATCCCCAGCAGCATTAAGGATCCCTAGCAGCATTAAGAACCCCCAGCAGCATTAAGAATCCCCAGCAGCATTAAGAATCCCCAGCAGCATTAAGGATCCCCAGCAGCATTAAGAATCCCCAGCAGCATTAAGAATCCCCAGCAGCATTAAGAATCCCTAGCAGCATTTAGAATCCCCAGCAGCATTAAGGATCCCCAGCAGCATTAAGAACCCCCAGCAGCATTTAGAATCCCCAGCAGCATTAAGGATCCCCAGCAGCATTAAGAACCCCCAGCAGCATTTAGAATCCCCAGCAGCATTAAGAATCCCCAGCAGCATTAAGAATCCCCAGCAGCATTAAGGATCCCTAGCAGCATTAAGAACCCCCAGCAGCATTAAGAATCCCCAGCAGCATTTAGAATCCCCAGCAGCATTAAGGATCCCCAGCAGCATTAAGAATCCCCAGCAGCATTAAGGATCCCTAGCAGCATTAAGAACCCCCAGCAGCATTAAGAATCCCCAGCAGCATTAAGAATCCCCAGCAGCATTAAGGATCCCCAGCAGCATTAAGAATCCCCAGCAGCATTAAGAATCCCCAGCAGCATTAAGAATCCCTAGCAGCATTTAGAATCCCCAGCAGCATTAAGGATCCCCAGCAGCATTAAGAACCCCCAGCAGCATTTAGAATCCCCAGCAGCATTAAGGATCCCCAGCAGCATTAAGAACCCCCAGCAGCATTTAGAATCCCCAGCAGCATTAAGAATCCCCAGCAGCATTTAGAATCCCCAGCAGCATTAAGAACCCCCAGCAGCATTTAGAATCCCCAGCAGCATTTAGAATCCCCAGCAGCATTAAGAATCCCCAGCAGCATTAAGGATCCCTAGCAGCATTTTGAACCCCCAGCAGCATTAAGGATCCCCAGCAGCATTAAGAACCCCCCAGCAGCATTTAGAATCCCCAGCAGCATTAAGAATCCCCAGCAGCATTTAGAATCCCCAGCAGCATTAAGAACCCCCAGCAGCATTTAGAATCCCCAGCAGCATTTAGAATCCCCAGCAGCATTAAGAATCCCCAGCAGCATTAAGGATCCCTAGCAGCATTTTGAACCCCCAGCAGCATTAAGAACCCCCAGCAGCATTTAGAATCCCCAGCAGCATTAAGAACCCCCAGCAGCATTAAGAATCCCCAGCAGCATTTAGAATCCCCAGCAGCATTAAGGATCCCCAGCAGCATTAAGGATCCCCAGCAGCATTAAGAACCCCCAGCAGCATTTAGAATCCCCAGCAGCATTAAGAATCCCCAGCAGCATTAAGAATCCCCAGCAGCATTAAGGATCCCTAGCAGCATTAAGAACCCCCAGCAGCATTAAGAATCCCCAGCAGCATTTAGAATCCCCAGCAGCATTAAGAATCCCCAGCAGCATTAAGGATCCCCAGCAGCATTAAGAATCCCCAGCAGCATTAAGGATCCCTAGCAGCATTAAGAACCCCCAGCAGCATTAAGAATCCCCAGCAGCATTAAGAATCCCCAGCAGCATTAAGGATCCCCAGCAGCATTAAGAATCCCCAGCAGCATTAAGAATCCCCAGCAGCATTAAGGATCCCTAGCAGCATTAAGAACCCCCAGCAGCATTAAGAATCCCCAGCAGCATTAAGGATCCCCAGCAGCATTAAGAATCCCCAGCAGCATTAAGGATCCCTAGCAGCATTAAGAACCCCCAGCAGCATTAAGAATCCCCAGCAGCATTAAGAATCCCCAGCAGCATTAAGGATCCCCAGCAGCATTAAGAATCCCTAGCAGCATTTAGAATCCCCAGCAGCATTAAGGATCCCCAGCAGCATTAAGAACCCCCAGCAGCATTTAGAATCCCCAGCAGCATTAAGGATCCCCAGCAGCATTAAGAATCCCCAGCAGCATTAAGGATCCCCAGCAGCATTAAGAACCCCCAGCAGCATTTAGAATCCCCAGCAGCATTAAGAATCCCCAGCAGCATTTAGAATCCCCAGCAGCATTAAGAACCCCCAGCAGCATTTAGAATCCCCAGCAGCATTTAGAATCCCCGGCAGCATTAAGAATCCCCAGCAGCATTAAGGATCCCTAGCAGCATTTTGAACCCCCAGCAGCATTAAGGATCCCCAGCAGCATTAAGAACCCCCAGCAGCATTTAGAATCCCCAGCAGCATTAAGAATCCCCAGCAGCATTTAGAATCCCCAGCAGCATTAAGAACCCCCAGCAGCATTTAGAATCCCCAGCAGCATTTAGAATCCCCAGCAGCATTAAGAATCCCCAGCAGCATTAAGGATCCCTAGCAGCATTTTGAACCCCCAGCAGCATTAAGAACCCCCAGCAGCATTTAGAATCCCCAGCAGCATTAAGAACCCCCAGCAGCATTAAGAACCACCAGCAGCATTAAGGATCCCTAGCAGCATTTTGAACCCCCAGCAGCATGTCGAACCCCCAGCAGCATTAAGAATCCCTAGCAGCAGCATTTTGAACCCCCAGCAGCATGTCGAACCCCCAGCAGCATTGAGAACACAGGAAGGCAGGCAGGGTGGCCAGGCGCGTCTCCCAGCACAGAGGTGTCATGTGGAAAGGACATGTCCTCGCCTGACTTTGGAGCTGCAGAACCAGAGTTTACTGGAGAACAAGGAGCTGTAATGCTGGCAGATGCATAACTTGGCAGTTTCCCTCTCCGGCTGGGCATCCAGGCAGGCCGTTAGGCGGGCTGTAGTACTATAACCCAGCCTGATTTACCCCCCCAGCCCTCTGCCTGACACCTTTATGTCCAGCCCTCCTATCCCTGCAGGTCCAGGCCCTGTGATAGATGCAGCTGAACTTTTCCTCCTATCACCTTGTAAAAAACGTCTCCGCAGCCTATTGTCTAACATCACCCGGATGAAACAAAACTTGTTTTAATGCCAGGCCATTTTTGTCTAAATTTGCGAGAATATACTGAATTTATTACGGCCGAATGAAAGAGGTTTGAAACCCACTTCTTTTTATTCAGTCTCTCCAGCCGTACATTGTGCAGAGTAAATCAACCTAAGGGCTCCTAAACCTACATTGTTGCATGGCTTGCTGCTTCACACACTGGGCCATTTGTTGTCCAGCACAGTAAACTGTTAGAAATCACCAAGGAGGAGGGTCAGGGAGAGGAAAGCAGCAATGGTCCTCCCAGTGATAGAGAAATGGAGTGCGCCCCAAATGCTACCCAACTCTTTTGACCAGAGGCTATAGGGTAGTGCACTATATGGGGTACCATTTGGGACACACAGAGATACAGTGGGGGAAAAAAGTATTTAGTCAGCCACCAATTGTGCAAGTTCGCCCACTTAAAAAGATGAGAGAGGCCTGTAATTTTCATCATAGGTACACGTCAACTATGACAGACAAATTGAGGAAAAAAAATCCAGAAAATCACATTGTAGGATTTTTTATGAATTTATTTGCAAATTATGGTGGAAAATAAGTATTTGGTCACCTACAAACAAGCAAGATTTCTGGCTCTCACAGACCTGTAACTTCTTCTTTAAGAGGCTCCTCTGTCCTCCACTCGTTACCTGTATTAATTGCACCTGTATGAACATGTTATCAGTATAAAGACACCTGTCCACAACCTCAAACAGTCACACTCCAAACTCCACTATGGCCAAGACCAAAGAGCTGTCAAAGGACACCAGAAACAAAATTGTATACCTGCACCAGGCTGGGAAGACTGAATCTGCAATAGGTAAGCAGCTTGGTTTGAAGAAATCAACTGTGGGAGCAATTATTAGGAAATGGAAGACATACAAGACCACTGATAATCTCCCTCGATCTGGGGCTCTACGCAAGATCTCACCCCGTGGGGTCAAAATGATCACAAGAACGGTGAGCAAAAATCCCAGAACCACACGGGGGGACCTAGTGAATGACTTGCAGAGAGCTGGGACCAAAGTAACAAAGCCTACCATCAGTAAAACACTACGCAGCCAGGGACTCAAATCCTGCAGTGCCAGACGTGTCCCCCTGCTTAAGCCAGTACATGTCCAGGCCCGTCTGAAGTTTGCTAGAGTGCATTTGGATGATCCAGAATCAATCAATCAATCAATTTTATTTTATATAGCCCTTCGTACATCAGCTAATATCTCGAAGTGCTGTACAGAAACCCAGCCTAAAACCCCAAACAGCTAGTAATGCAGGTGTAGAAGCACGGTGGCTAGGAAAAACTCCCTAGAAAGGCCAAAACCTAGGAAGAAACCTAGAGAGGAACCAGGCTATGAGGGGTGGCCAGTCCTCTTCTGGCTGTGCCGGGTGGAGATTATAACAGAACCATACCAAGATGTTCAAAAATGTTCATAAGTGACAAGCATGGTCAAATAATAATCAGGAATAAATCTCAGTTGGCTTTTCATAGCCGATCATTAAGAGTTGAAAACAGCAGGTCTGGGACAGGTAGGGGTTCCATAACCGCAGGCAGAACAGTTGAAACTGGAATAGCAGCAAGGCCAGGCGGACTGGGGACAGCAAGGAGTCACCACGGCCGGTAGTCCCGACGTATGGTCCTAGGGCTCAGGTCTCTCAGTTGGCTTTTCATAGCCGATCATTAAGAGTTGAAAACAGCAGGTCTGGGACAGGTAGGGGTTTCGTAACCGCAGGCAGAACAGTTGAAACTGGAATAGCAGCAAGGCCAGGCGGACTGGGGACAGCAAGGTGTCAGCATGCCCGGTAGTCCTGACGTATGGTCCTAGGGCTCAGGTTCTCAGAGAGAAGAGAGAACGAGAGAATTAGAGAGAGCATACTTAAATTCACACAGGACACTGGATAAGACAGGAGAAGTACTCCAGGTATAACCAACTAACCCCAGCCCCCGACACATAAACTACTGCAGCATAAATACTGGAGGCTGAGACAGGAGCGGTCCGAGACACTGTGGCCCCATCCGAAGAAACCCCGGACAGGGCCAAACAGGAAGGATATAACCCCACCCACTCTGCCAAAGCACAGCCCCCGCACCACTAGAGGGATATCCTCAACCACCAACTTACAATCCTGAGACAAGGCCGAGTATAGCCCACAGAGGTCTCCACCACAGCACAAACCAAGGGGGGCGCCAACCCAGACAGGAAGATCACGTCAGTAACTCAACCCACTCAAGTGACGCACCCCTCCTAGGGACGGCATGAAAGAGCACCAGCAAGCCAGTGACTCAGCCCCTGTAACAGGGTTAGAGGCAGAGAACCCCAGTGGAGAGAGGGGAACCGGCCCGGCAGAGACAGCAAGGGCTGTTCGTTGCTCCAGAGCCTTTCCGTTCACCTTCACACTCCTGGGCCAGACTACACTCAATCATATGACCTACTGAAGAGATAAGTCTTCAGTAAAGACTTAAAGGTTGAGACCGAGTCTGCGTCTCTCACATGGGTAGGCAGACTGTTCCATAAAAATGGAGATCTATAGGAGAAAGCCCTGCCTCCCGCTGTTTGCTTAGAAATTCTAGGGACAATTAGGAGGCCTGCGTCTTGTGACCGTAAGCGTACGTATTGGTATGTACGGCAGGACCAACTCGGAAAGATAGGTAGGAGCAAGCCCATGTAACGCTTTATAGGTTAACAGTAAAACCTTGAAATCAGCCCTTGCCTTAACAGGGAAGCCAGTGTAGGGAAGCTAGCACTGGAGTAATATGATCAAATTTCTTGGTTCTAGTCAGGATTCTAGCAGCCGTATTTAGCACTAACTGAAGTTTATTTAGTGCTTTATCCGGTAGCCGGAAAGTAGAGCATTGCAGTAGTCTAACCTAGAAGTAACAAATGCATGGATTAATTTTTCTGCATCATTTTGGACAGAAAATTTCTGATTTTTGCAATGTTACGTAGATGGAAAAAAGCTGTCCTTGAAACAGTCTTGATATGTTCGTCAAAAGAGAGATCAGGGTCAAGAGTAACGCCGAGGTCCTTCACAGTTTTATTTGAGACGACTTTACAACCATCAAGATGAATTGTCAGATTTAACAGAAGATCTCTTTGTTTCTTGGGACCTAGAACAAGCATCTCTGTTTTGTCCGAGTTTAAAAGTAGAAAGTTTTCAGCCATCCACTTCCTTATGTCTGAAACACAGGCTTCTAGCGAGGGCAATTTTGGGGCTTCACCATGTTTCATTGAAATGTACAGCTGTGTGTCATCCGCATAGCAGTGAAAGTTAACATTATGTTTTCGAATAACATCCCCAAGAGGTAAAATATATAGTGAAAACAATAGTGGTCCTAAAACGGAACCTTGAGGAACACCGAAATGTACAGTTGATTTGTCGGAGGACAGACCATTCACAGAGACAAACTGATATCTTTCCGACAGGTAAGATCTAAACCAGGCCAGAACTTGTCCGTGTAGACCAATTTGGGTTTCCAGTCTCTCCAAAAGAATGTGGTGATCGATGGTGTCAAAGGCAGCACTAAGGTCTAGTAGCACGAGGACAGATGCAGAGCTCGGTCTGACGCCATTAAAAGGTCATTTACCACCTTCACAAGTGCAGTCTCAGTGCTATGATGGGGTCTAAAACCAGACTGAAGCATTTCGTATACATTGTTTGTCTTCAGAAAGGCAGTGAGTTGCTGCAACAGCTTTTTCTAAAATTTTTGAGAGGAATGGAAGATTCGATATAGGCCGATAGTTTTTTATATTTTCCGGGTCAAGGTTTGGCTTTTTCAAGAGAGGCTTTATCACTGCCACTTTTAGTGAGTTTGGTACACATCCGGTGGATAGAGAGCTGTTTATTATGTTCAACATAGGAGGGCCAAGCACAGGAAGCAGCTCCTTCAGCAGTTTAGTAGGAATAGGATCCAGTATGCAGCTTGAAGGTTTAGAGGCCATGATTATTTTCATCATTGTGTCAAGAGATATAGTACTAAAACACTTAAGTGTCTCTCCCGATCCCAGGCCCTCGCAGAGTCTGTGCAGATCCAGGACAGCTAAGCCCTGGAGGAATACGCAGATTCAAAGAGGAGTCCGTAATTTGCTTTCTAATGGTCATGATCTTTTCCTCAAAGAAGTTCATGAATTTATTACTGCTGAAGTGAAAGCCATCCTCTCTTGGGGAATGCTGCTTTTTAGTTAGCTTTGCAACAGTATCAAAAAGAAATTTTGGATTGTTCTTATTTTCCTCGATTAAGTTGGAAAAGTAGGATGATCGAGCAGCAATGAGGGCTCTTCGGTACTGCACGGTACTGTCTTTCCAAGCTAGTCGGAAGACTTCCAGTTTGGTGTGGCGCCATTTCCGTTCCAATTTCCTGGAAGCTTGCTTCAAAGCTCGGGTATTTTCTGTATACCAGGGAGCTAGTTTCTTATGACAAATGTTTTTCGTTTTTAGGGTGCAACTGCATCTAGGGTATTGCGCAAGGTTAAATTGAGTTCCTCAGTTAAGTGGTTAACTGATTTTTGTCCTCTGACGTCCTTGGGTAGGCAGAAGGAGTCTGGAAGGGCATCAAGGAATTTTTGTGTTGTCTGAGAATTTATAGCACGACTTTTGATGCTCCTTGGTTGGGGTCTGAGCAGATTATTTGTTGCGATTGCAAACGTAATAAAATGGTGGTCCGATAGTCCAGGATTTTGTGGAAAAACATTAAGATCTACAACATTTATTCCATGGGACAAAACTAGGTCCAGAGTATGACTGTGGCAGTGAGTAGGTCCAGAGACATGTTGGACAAAACCCACTGAGTCGATGATGGCTCCGAAAGACTTTTGGAGTGGGTCTGTGGACTTCTCCATGTGAATATTAAAATCACCAAAAATTAGAATATGATCTGCTATGACTACAAGGTCTGATAGGAATTCAGGAAACTCAGAGAGGAACGCTGTATATGGCCCAGGAGGCCTGTAAACAGTAGCTATAAAAAGTGATTGAGTAGGCTGCATAGATTTCATGACTAGAAGCTCAAAAGACAAAACGCCATTTTTTTTTGTAAATTGAAATTTGCTATCGTAAATGTTAGCAACACCTCCGCCTTTGCGGGATGCACGGGGAATATGGTCACTAGTGTAACCAGGAGGTGAGGCCTCATTTAACACAGCAAATTCATCAGGCTTAAGCCATGTTTCAGTCAGGCCAATCACATCAAGATTATGATCAGTGATTAGTTCATTGACTATGACTGCCTTTGAAGTAGAGGGATCTAACATTAAGTAACCCTATTTTGAGATGTGAGGTATCACGATCTCTTTCAATAATGGCAGGAATGGAGGAGGTCTTTATCCTAATAAGATTGCTAAGGCGAACACCGCCATGTTTAGTTTTGCCCAACCTAGGTCGAGGCACAGACACAGTCTCAATGGGTATGGCTGAGCTGACTACACTGACTGTGCTATTGGCAGACTCCACTAAGCTGGCAGGTTGGCTAACAGCCTGCTGCCTGGCCTGCACCCCTATTGTCACTGTGGGGCTAGAGGAGTTAGAGCCCTATCTATGTTGGTAGATAAGATGAGAGCACCCCTCCAGCTAGGATGGAGTCCGTCACTCCTCAGCAGGTCAGGCTTGGTCCTGTTTGTGGGTGAGTCCCAGAAAGAGGGCCAATTATCTACAAATTCTATCTTTTGGGAGGGGCAGAAAACAGTTTTCAACCAGCGATTGAGTGCTGAGACTCTGCTGTAGAGCTCGTCACTCCCCTAACTGGGAGGGGGCCAGAGACAATTACTCGATGCCGACACATCTTTCTAGCTGATTTACACGCTGAAGCTATGTTGCACTTGGTGACCTCTGACTGTTTCATCCCTAACATCGTTGGTGCCGACCGTGGATAACAATATCTCTATACTCTCTACACTCGCCAGTTTTAGCTTTAGCCAGCACCATCTTTAGATTAGCCTTAACGTCGGTAGCCCTGCCCCCTGGTAAACAGTGTATGATCGCTGGGTGATTCGTTTTAAGTCTAATACTGCGGGTAATGGAGTCGCCAATGACTAGGGTTTTCAATTTGTCAGAGCTAATGGTGGGAGCCTTCGGGCGTCTCAGACCCCGTAGCAGGGAGGAGTAGAGACAAGAGAAGACTCAGACTCAGACTCCGACTCGCTACATAATGGGGAAAACCGGTTGAAAGTTTCTGTCGGCTGAATGAGCGACACCGGTTGAGCATTCCAACAGTATTTCCCTCAGAAGCCATGAGAAAGTTGTCCGGCTCGCGGGGGACTGTGCGCGGGGGATTTATACTAACGTTACTATCTGTACTTACTGGTGGCACAGACGCTGTTTCTTCCTTTCCTACACTGAAATTACCCTTGCCTAACGATTGCGTCTGAAGCTGGGCTTGTAGCACAGCTATTCTCGCCGTAAGGCGATCGTTCTCCCTGTATATTATGAGTACAGCGACTGCAATTAGAAGACATCATGTTAATGTTACTACTTAGCTCGGCTGTTGAAGATGTTGACCGAACCATGTCCAGATAAAGCGTCCGGAGTGAAAAAGTTGAATGAGGGAAAAAAAGTTGCGATGGAAAAACTAAAAATATAAACGGTAATTAAAAACAAAACAAAACAAAAAAACATAAAGTTGTCAGCTAGCAAAATAAAGTAAAGTTGGCAGCAAAACCGCACAGCAACAAAACGCACAGCAACACGTCTGATGGATATACTGAGATCATGTGACAGATCATGTGACTGTAGCTTGTCCTAAAGTCCTATCAGAACTCCTCTTTGCAGACCCAAAAGTCCCACAGAAGAGGATTGGGAGAATGTCATATGGTCAGATGAAACCAAAATAGAACCTTTTGTTAAAAACTCAACTCGTCGTGTTTGGAGGACAAAGAATGCTGAGTTGCATCCAAAGAACACCATACCTACTGTGAAGCATGGGGTTGGAAACATCATGCTTTGGGGCTGTTTTTTCTGCAAAGGGACCAGGACGACTGATCCATGTAAAGGAAAAGAATGAATGGGGCCATGTATCGTGAGATTTTGAGTGAAAACCTCCTTCCATCAGCAAGGGCATTGAAGATGAAACGTGGCTGGGTCTTTCAGCATGACAATGATCCCAAACACACCGCCCGGGCAACGAAGGAGTGGCTTCGTAAGAAGCATTTCAAGGTCCTGGAGTGGCCTAGCCAGTCTCCAGATCTCAACCCCATAGAAAATCTTTGGAGGGAGTTGAAAGTCTGTGTTGCCCAGCGACAGCCCCAAAACATCACTGCTCTAGAGGAGATCTGCATGGAGGAATGGGCCAAAATACCAGCAACAGTGTGTGAAAACCTTGTGAAGACTTACAGAAAACGTTTGACCTGTGTCATTGCCAACAAAGGGTATATAACAAAGTATTGAGAAACTTTTGTTATTGACCAAATACTTATTTTCCACCATAATTTGCAAATAAATTCATTAAAAATCCTACAATGTGATTTTCTGGATTTTTTGGTCTCATTTTGTCTTTCATAGTTGACGTGTACCTATGATGAAAATTACAGGCCTCTCTAATCTTTTTAAGTGGGAGAACTTACACAATTGGTGGCTGACTAAATACTTTTTTTCCCCACTGTATAGTGCCCTGTTACTGGTGAGGACTTGAGAATGGATATTTCATGACCTGGAGTCAATGAGAATGTCTGGTGCCCTCTAAACCCCCTGGCCAATCATATCAGACTCTTAACCCCCTGGCCAATCATATCAGACTCTAAACCCCCTGGCCAATCATATCACTCTTAACCCCCTGGCCAATCATATCAGACTCTAAACCCCCTGGCCAATCATATCACTCTTAACCCCCTGGCCAATCATATCACTCTTAACCCCCTGGCCAATCATATCAGACTCTAAACCCCCTGGCCAATCATATCACTCTTAACCCCCTGGCCAATCATATCAGACTCTTAACCCCCTGGCCAATCATATCAGACTTAACCCCCTGGCCAATCATATCAGACTCTAAACCCCCTGGCCAATCATATCACTCTTAACCCCCTGGCCAATCATATCAGACTCTAAACCCCCTGGCCAATCATATCAGACTCTAAACCCCCTGGCCAATCATATCAGACTCTAAACCCCAAGGCCAATCATGTACAGTGGGGAAAAAGTATTTAGTCAGCCACCAATTGTGTAAGTTCTCCCACTTAAAAAGATGAGAGAGGCCTGTAATTTTCATCATAGGTACACATCAACTATGACAGACAAAATGAGAAATAAAATTCCAGAAAATCACATAGTAGGATTTTTTAAATGAATTTATTTGCAAATTATGGTGGAAAATAAGTATTTGGTCAATAACAAAAGTTTCTCAATACTTTGTTATATACCCATTGTTGGCAATGACACAGGTCAAACGTTTTCTGTAAGTCTTCACAAGGTTTTCACACACTGTTGCTGGTATTTTGGCCCATTCCTCCATGCAGATCTCCTCTAGAGCAGTGATGTTTTGGGGCTGTTGCTGGGCAACACGGACTTTCAACTCCCTCCAAAGATTTTCTATGGGGTTGAGATCTGGAGACTGGCTAGGCCACTCCAGGACCTTGAAATGCTTCTTACGAAGCCACTCCTTCGTTGCCCGGGCGGTGTGTTTGGGATCATTGTCATGCTGAAAGTCCCAGCCACGTTTCATCTTCAATGCCCTTGCTGATGGAAGGAGGTTTTCACTCCAAATCTCACGATACATGGCCCCATTCATTCTTTCCTTTACACGGATCAGTCGTCCTGGTCCCTTTGCAGAAAAACAGCCCCAAAGCATGATGTTTCCACCCCCATGCTTCACAGTAGGTATGGTGCAACTCAGCATTCTTTGTCCTCCAAACACGACGAGTTGAGTTTTTACCTAAATGTTCTATTTTGGTTTCATCTGACCATATGACATTCTCCCAATCCTCTTCTGGATCATCCAAATGCACTCTAGCAAACTTCAGACGGGCCTGGACATGTACTGGCTTAAGCAGGGGTACACGTCTGCACTGCAGGATTTGAGTCCCTGGCGGCGTAGTGTGTTACTGATGGTAGGCTTTGTTACTTTGGTCCCAGCTCTCTGCAGGTCATTCACTAGGTCCCCCCGTGTGGTTCTGGGATTTTTGCTCACCATTCTTGTGATCATTTTGACCCCACGGGGTGAGAACTTGCGTGGAGCCCCAGATCGAGGGGAGATTATCAGTGGTCTTGTATGTCTTCCATTTCCTAATAATTGCTCCCACAGTTGATTTCTTCAAACCAAGCTGCTTACCTATTGCAGATTCAGTCTTCCCAGCCTGGTGCAGGTCTACAATTTTGTTTCTGGTGTCCTTTGACAGCTCTTTGGTCTTGGCCATAGTGGAGTTTGGAGTGTGACTGTTTGAGGTTGTGGACAGGTGTCTTTTATACTGATAACAAGTTCAAACAGGTGCCATTAATACAGGTAACGAGTGGAGGACAGAGGAGCCTCTTAAAGAAGAAGTTACAGGTCTGTGAGAGCCAGAAATATTGCTTGTTTGTAGGTGACCAAATACTTATTTTCCACCATCATTTGCAAATAAATTCATAAAAAATTCTACAATGTGATTTTCTGGATTTTTTTTCTCAATTTGTCTGTCATAGTTGACGTGTACCTATGATGAAAATTACAGGCCTCTCTCATCTTTTTAAGTGGGAGAACTTACACAATTGGTGGCTGACTAAATACTTTTTTTCCCCACTGTAAGACTCTTAACCCCCTGGCCAATCATATCAGACTCTTAACCCCCTGGCCAATCATATCAGACTCTTAACCCCGGCCATCATATCAGACTCTTAACCCCAAGGCCAATCATATCAGACTCTTAACCCCCTGGCCATCATCAGACTCAACCCCAAGGCCAATCATATCAGACTCTTAACCCCCAAGGCCAATCATATCAGACTCTTAACCCCAAGGCCAATCATATCAGACTCTTAACCCCCAGGCCAATCATATCAGACTCTCCCCGGCCAATCATATCAGACTCTTAACCCCAAGGCCAATCATATCAGACTCTTAACCCCCTGGCCAATCATATCAGACTCTTAACCCCCTGGCCAATCATATCAGACTCTTAACCCCAAGGCCAATCATATCAGACTCTTAACCCCCTGGCCAATCATATCAGACTCTTAACCCCCTGGCCAATCATATCAGACTCTTAACCCCCTGGCCAATCATATCAGACTCTAAACCCCAAGGCCAATCATATCAGACCGACCCCAAGGGTAGGCAACAACACATCCGCCACGCTGACCCTCAACACGGGGGCCCCTCAGGGGTGCGTGCTCAGTCCCCTCCTGTACTCCCTGTTCACCCATGACTGCATGGCCAGGCACGACTCCAACACCATCATTAAGTTTGCCGACGACACAACAGTGGTAGGTCTGATCACAGACAACAATGAGACAGCCTATAGGGAGGAGGTCAGAGATCTGGCCGTGTGGTGCCAGGACAACAACCTCTCCCTCAACGTCGACAAAGGAGCTGATCGTGGACTACAGGAAAAGGAGGGCCGAACATGCCCCCATTCACATCGACGGGGCTGTAGTGGAGCGGGTCAAGGGCTTCAAGTTCCTTGGCGTCCACATCACCAACAAACTATCATGGTCCAAACACACCAAGACATCCGTGAAGAGGGGACGACAAAACCTATTCCCCCTAAGGAGACTGACCGGTTGCATCACCGCCTGGTATGGCAACTGCTCGGCATCCGACCGTAAGGCACTACAGAGGGTAGTGTGTACGGCCCAGTACATCACTGGGGCCAAGCTTCCTGCCATCCAGGACCTATATACTAGGCAGTGTCAGAAGATGGCCCAGAAAATTGTCAAAGACTCCAGTCACCCAAGTCATAGACTGTTCTCTCTGCTACCACACGGCAAGCGGTACCGGAGCGCCAAATCTAGGAAACAAAAGGCTCCTCAACAGCTTCTACCCCGAAGCCATAAGACTGCTGAACAATTATTAAAATGGCTACCCAAACTATTTGCTGCTACTCGCTGTCTATTATCTATGCATAGTCACTTTACCCCTGCCTACATGTACAAATGACCTCCATTAACCTGTACCCCCACACATTGACTAAGTACCGGTACCCCCTGTCTTTTCTTATAACTGCATTGTTGGTTAAGGGCTTGTAAGTAAGCATTTGACAAAATAATTTGATTTGAATATATTCTCTACTAGTACATTATTCATACACTAATATATTCTCTACTAGTACAGCATTCCTACGCTAATATACACTGAGTATATAAAACATAAAAAAACCCTGCTTCTTCCATGACATAGACTGACCAGGTGAATCCATGTGAAAAATATGATCCCTTATTAATGTCACTTGTTAAATCCACTTCAGGAGTGTTTGGGGGTAGTAGTAGTGTTTGGGGGTAGTAGTAGTGTTTGGGGGTAGTAGTAGTGTTTGGGGGTAGTAGTAGTGTTTGGGGGTAGTAGTAGTGTTTGGGGGTAGTAGTAGTGTTTGGGGGTAGTAGTAGTGTTTGGGGGTAGTAGTAGTGTTTGGGGGTAGTAGTAGTGTTTGGGGGGTAGTAGTAGTGTTTGGGGGTAGTAGTAGTGTTTGGGGGTAGTAGTAGTGTTTGGGGTAGTAGTAGTGTTTGGGGTAGTAGTGTTTGGGGGTAGCTAGTAGTGTTTGGGGGTAGTAGTAGTGTTTGGGGGTAGTAGTAGTGTTTGGGGGTAGTAGTAGTGTTTGGGGGTAGTAGTAGTGTTTGGGGGTAGTAGTAGTGTTTGGGGGTAGTAGTAGTGTTTGGGGGTAGTAGTAGTGTTTGGGGGGTAGTAGTAGTGTTTGGGGGTAGTAGTAGTGTTTGGGGGGTAGTAGTAGTGTTTGGGGGTAGTAGTAGTGTTTGGGGGTAGTAGTAGTGTTTGGGGGTAGTAGTAGTGTTTGGGGGTAGTAGTAGTGTTTGGGGGTAGTAGTAGTGTTTGGGGGTAGTAGTAGTGTTTGGGGGTAGTAGTAGTGTTTGGGGGTAGTAGTAGTGTTTGGGGGTAGTAGTGTTTGGGGTAGTAGTAGTGTTTGGGGGTAGTAGTAGTGTTTGGGGGTAGTAGCTAGTGTTTGGGGGTAGTAGTAGTGTTTGGGGGGTAGTAGTAGTGTTTGGGGGTAGTAGTAGTGTTTGGGGGTAGTAGTAGTGTTTGGGGGTAGTAGTAGTGTTTGGGGGTAGTAGTAGTGTTTGGGGGTAGTAGTAGTGTTTGGGGGTAGTAGTAGTGTTTGGGGGTAGTAGGAGTGTTTGGGGGTAGTAGTAGTGTTTAGGGGTAGTAGTAGTGTTTGGGGGTAGTAGTAGTGTTTGGGGGTAGTAGTAGTGTTTGGGGGTAGTAGTAGTGTTTGGGGGTAATAGTAGTGTTTGGGGGTAGTAGTAGTGTTTGGGGGTAGTAGCAGTGTTTGGGGGTAGTAGTAGTGTTTGGGGGTAGTAGTAGTGTTTGGGGTAGTAGTAGTGTTTAGGGGTAGTAGTAGTGTTTGGGGGTAGTAGTAGTGTTTGGGGGTAGCCTAGTGTTTGGGGGTAGTAGGAGTGTTTGGGGGTAGTAGTAGTGTTTGGGGGCTAGTAGTAGTGTTTGGGGTAGTAGTAGTGTTTGGGGGTAGCCTAGTGTTTGGGGGTAGTAGTAGTGTTTGGGGTAGCCTAGTGTTTGGGGGTAGTAGGAGTGTTTGGGGGTAGTAGTAGTGTTTGGGGGTAGTAGTAGTGTTTGGGGGTAGTAGTAGTGTTTGGGGGTAGTAGTAGTGTTTGGGGGTAGTAGGAGTGTTTGGGGGTAGTAGGAGTGTTTGGGGGTAGTAGTAGTGTTTGGGGGTAGTAGTAGTGTTTGGGGGTAGCCTAGTGTTTGGGGGTAGTAGGAGTGTTTGGGGGTAGTAGGAGTGTTTGGGGGTAGTAGTAGTGTTTGGGGGTAGTAGTAGTGTTTGGGGGTAGTAGTAGTGTTTGGGGGTAGTAGTAGTGTTTGGGGGTAGTAGCAGTGTTTGGGGGTAGTAGTAGTGTTTGGGGGTAGCCTAGTGTTTGGGGGTAGTAGTAGTGTTTGGGGGTAGCCTAGTGTTTGGGGGTAGTAGTAGTGTTTGGGGGTAGTAGTAGTGTTTGGGGGTAGTAGTAGTGTTTGGGGGTAGTAGTAGTGTTTGGGGGTAGTAGTAGTGCTTGGGGGTAGTAGTAGTGTTTGGGGGTAGTAGTAGTGTTTGGGGGTAGTAGGAGTGTTTGGGGGTAGTAGTAGTGTTTGGGGGTAGTAGGAGTGTTTGGGGGTAGTAGTAGTGTTTGGGGGTAGTAGTAGTGTTTGGGGGTAGAAGGAGTGTTTGGGGGTAGTAGTAGTGTTTGGGGGTAGTAGTAGTGTTTGGGGGTAGTAGTAGTGTTTGGGGGTAGTAGTAGTGTTTGGGGGTAGTAGTAGTGTTTGGGGGTAGTAGGAGTGTTTGGGGGTAGTAGGAGTGTTTGGGGGTAGTAGTAGTGTTTGGGGGTAGTAGTAGTGTTTGGGGGTAGTAGTAGTGTTTGGGGGTAGTAGTAGTGTTTAGGGGGTAGTAGTAGTGTTTGGGGGTAGTAGTAGTGTTTGGGGGTAGTAGTAGTGTTTGGGGTAGTAGTAGTGTTTGGGGTAGTAGTAGTGTTTGGGGTAGAAGGAGTGTTTGGGGGTAGTAGTAGTGTTTGGGGGTAGTAGTAGTGTTTGGGGGTAGAAGGAGTGTTTGGGGGTAGTAGTAGTGTTTGGGGGTAGAAGGAGTGTTTGGGGGTAGTAGTAGTGTTTGGGGGTAGTAGTAGTGTTTGGAGGTAGTAGTAGTGTTTGGGGGTAGTAGTAGTGTTTAGGGGTAGTAGTAGTGTTTGGGGGTAGTAGGAGTGTTTGGGGGTAGTAGTAGTGTTTGGGGGTAGTAGGAGTGTTTAGGGGTAGTAGTAGTGTTTGGGGGTAGTAGTAGTGTTTGGGGGTAGTAGTAGTGTTTGGGGTAGTAGGAGTGTTTAGGGGTAGTAGTAGTGTTTGGGGGTAGTAGTAGTGTTTGGGCTGGGTGGCTGGGGGCGGAGGGGCTGGGTGGTGGGGGGCTGGGCTGAGGCGGGGCTGGGTGGCTGGGGGTGCGGAGGGGCTGGGTGGCTGGAGGGGCTGGGTGGGCTGGGTGGCTGGGGGTCTGGGTGGCTGGGGGCGGAGGGGGGCTGGGTGGCTTGGTGGCTGGGGGGCGGAGGGGCTGGGTGGCGGCGGGGCTGGCTGGCTGGGGGGGCTGGGTGGCTGGGTGGGGCAGAGGGGCTGGGTGGCTGGGGGGGGCGGAGGGGCGGAGGGGCTGGGTGGCTGGGGGGGCTGGGTGGCTGGGGGGCTGGGGTGAGAGGATATAACACGTCCCTGACACCTTAGTTAAAGAGAAGAGGTCATTTGAAGCATATTGTTCTGACCGGCTCCTGACCGACCGGCCCAATAACAATTTCATTGTCTTGCCAGGACAGGAAGGAACTAGCTAGCGTTACCCTAACCATGAAAGGGACCAGTGTTGTTTAAAACCTCCATCAGGAGCTGTTAACAGCCTAGTAAAATACACCAACACAGTAAAACACCGGAGATCTGGAATGGCAGGGAGGTGTTCGCTCAGTCAAGCCCATATATTTAACAGTTCGTAGTTGATACCTCTACATTCATCATTAGGAGGTATGAAATGCCATGTTAAGCCACTACATGTATTACTACTGATAAAGCTAATTTTTACATTGAATATTCAGCACCCCATCTACTCAAAAGGACCTAGGAGAAATAATAATAATAAGCCATTTAGCAGACGCTTTTATCCAAAGCGACTTACAGTCATGTGTGCATCCATTTTTACGTATGGATTGCCCCGGGGATCGAACCCACTACCCTGGCGTTACAAGCGCCATGCTCTACCAATTGAGCTACAGAGAACCACAACCAGAAGCCATGGATTACAGGCAACATCCGCACTGAGCTAAAGGGTAGAGCTGCCGCTTTCAAGGAGCGGGACTCTAACCTGGACGTTTATAAGAAATCCCGCTATGCCCTCCGACGAACCATAAACAGGAAAGGAAATCGTCAATACAGGACTAAGATTGAATCGTACTACACCGGCTCTGACGTTCGTTGGACGGGGCAGGGCTTGCAAACTATTACAGACTACAAAAGAAAGCACAGCCACGAGCTGCCCAGTGACACGAGCCTACCAGACGAGCTAAATTACTTCTATGCTCGCTTCGAGGCAAGCAACACTGAAGCATGCATGAGAGCATCAATTGTTCCGGATGACTGTGTGATCACGCTCTCCGTAGCCGATGTAAGACCTTTAAACAGGTCAACATTCACAAGGCCACAGACGGATTACCAGGACCAACTGGCAAGTGTCTTCACTGACATTTTCAACCTGTCCCTGACTGAGTCTGTAATACCAACATGTTTCAAGCAGACCACCATAGTCCCTGTGCCCAAGAACACTAAGGTAACCTGCCTAAATGACTACCGACCCATGGCACTCACGTTTGTAGCCATGAAGTGCTTTGAAAGGCTGGTCATTGCTCACATCAACAACATTATCCCAGAAACCCTAGACCCACTCCAATTTGCATATCGCCCCAACAGATCCCCCAGAGCAGAGGGCTCCAATCCCCCTGAAGTAGCCTAGGATCCAGTCCCCCAGAGCAGAGGGCTCCAATCCCCTTGAAGTAGCCTAGGCTCCAAGTAGTGATCAGAGACCTGGAGGGGGGGGTTGCAGTGAGATTAGTAGGAGAACAGCCTCTAGTAAAGACAAGGTCAAGCGTATTGCCTGCCTTGTGAGTGGGAGGAAAGAAAGAGGTGGAAATAAATTAATTGAAGGCAATCGTCTGGAGGTTGAAGTCGCCCAGAATGATGAGCGGTGAGCCATCGTCAAGAAATGAGCATATCAAGGTGTCAAGCTCATTGAGGAACTCTCTAAGGGCACCTGGTGGGTGATATATGACAACAATGTTAAGTTTCAGTAGACAAGTGACAGTGACAACATGGAATTCAAATGAGGAGATGGACAGGTGAGTGAGGGAGAAAAGAGAAAATCTCCACTTAGGAGAAATTACTAGCCCTGTGCCTCCACCGCGATGACCAGATGTCGGAGTACTGTTCAAATTTGAGTAATATAATTACAGTTACTGATCAAAGATAGATCGTCGTTACTATATTACTTTTGTTATCGTTACCTTCCTATTACAGTTATTGATCCAAATAAATATCCGTGACGATTTGTATTCCCTCTCTGTTGGTGCAATATTTAAAGGTGCAATATGCAGGAATCGCTCTGCTATTTCCTGGTTGCTAAAATTCTAATAGTTCGCCTAATTTCAGTTTATGTGACAAAACAAGCACTCAGAGTGTAGAAAATCATTGTACCATCTAAACCGCTGTGACATATATTTTCAATAACCAAAAATATTGTATTTTCAGCTGTTTGAAGCTGGTGTACAAAACCAAAAGTAAAAGACACAAAAACTAAATGTTATAATGGGGAGCATAGAAATTGTGCACATAGAACATATCTGCCACTTCTTAGACGTAGTTTCAATGTGAACAACAGATCTATAACTCACATTTCTATGTTAATTTTGTTGGGTCGCCCCAAAAAGTTACATATTGCAGTTTTAAAAATCCCCCGCCCCAGATTCAAATAGTTTTAGTCCTGAGTCTGACGTCCTCTCACCAAGTTCCTGTTTACGGACACATGCACTACTACTACTGACTGCTTTAGTGAGGGAGATTAAACATGGCAGAAGGTCTAAAACATTGAGTTTCTCAGCGTGGAAGTACTCACATTACTTTGATCTGATAGGAGGACAACATGAACATAATATAACTGTAACATTGAAACTGTACAGTGCCTTGCAAAAGTATTCATCCCCCTTGGCGTTTTTCCTATTTTATTGCATTACAACCTGTAATTTAAATTGATTTTTATTTGGATTTCATGTAATGGACATACACAAAATAGTCAAAATTGGTGAAGTGAAATGAAAAAAAATGACTTGTTTCAAAAAATTCTGCAAAATAAATAACGGAAAAGTAGTGCGTGCATATTTATTCACCCCCTTTGCTATGAAGCCCCTAAATAAGATCTGGTGCAACCAATTACCTTCAGAAGTCACATAATTAGTTAAATAAAGTCCACCTGTGTGCAATCTAAGTGTCACATGATCTGTCACATGATCTCAGTATATATACAGCTGTTCTGAAAGGTACCCAGAGTCTGCAATACCACTAAGCAAGGGGCACCACTACCCCCAATCCTGCTCCCCGCACCAAGTCAGTGGTGCGCTTCGTCAGCCCGGCTCGGCCCGTTCCTGCTCCCCGCACCAGGTCAGCGGTGCGCTTCGTCAGCCCGGCTCGGCCCGTTCCTGCTCCCCGCACCAAGCCAGTGGTGCGCTTCGTCAGCCCGGTCGGGTCCGTTCCTGCTCCCCACACCAAGCCAGTGGTGTGCGTCGTCAGTCCGGCACAGCCCGTGCCTGTTCCACCGGTGCCTGGTCCGGCACCGGTCAGCTGCTCCACGCCGGAGCTAGAGCAATCCGCTCCATCAGTGTTCAGTTCAGCTCCGGTCAGCAGGGCCAGACCGGACCAGGGGTACTTTGGGGGGTTAGAGAGGGAGTGGGGATCATGCCCGGAGCCGGATCCGCCGCCAAGGCGGAGTGCCCACCCGGTCCCTCCCCTGTGGTATTTGGTTGGCGCGGTCGGAGTCCGCGCCTTTAGGGGGGGTACTGTCACGCCCTGGCTCTGGGGACACTTCTATGTTGAGCCAGGGTGTGAGTTTCCTTTGTGTATTCTAGTTGTTGTATTTCTATGTTGGCCAGAGTGGTTCTCAATCAGAGGCAACGAGTGTCAGCTGTTGCTGGTTGTCTCTGATTGGGAACCATATTTAGACAGGCTGTTTTCCCACAGTGGTTGTGGGATCTTGTTCCTATGTAGGTTTGTACCTTTGGACGTCACTTATCGTTTGTTGTTTTGTTCGCTGTGGTGTTACATAATAAAAAGCATGTTCACCTTCCACGCTGCGCCTTGGTCCTCCTCTGTACACGACGATCGTGACACAAGCAGCACCATGAAGATCAAGGAGCTCTCCAAACAGGTCAGGGACAAAGTTGTGGAGAAGTACAGATCAGGGTTGGGTTATAAAAAAAATATTGGAAACTTTTAACATCCCACAGAGCACCATTAAATCCAATATTAAAAAATGGAAAGAATATGGCACCACAACAAACATGCTAAGAGAGGGCCGCCCACCAAAACTCACGGACCAGGCAAGGAGGGCATTAATCAGAGAGGCAACAAAGAGACCAAAGATAACCCTGAAGGAGCTGCAAAGCTCCACAGCGGAGATTGCAGTACCTGTCCAAAGGACCACTTTAAGCCGTACACTCCACAGAGCTGGGCTTTATGGAAGAGTGGCCAGAAAAATGCCATTGCTTAAAGAAAAAAATAGGCAAACACGTTTGGTGTTCGCCAAAAGGCATGTGGGAGACTCCCCAAACATATGGAAGAAGGTACTCTGGTCAGGTGAGACTAAAATTGACTAAAATTGAGCTTTTTGGCCAGCAAGGAAAACGCTATGTCTGGAGCAAACCCAACACCTCTCATCACCCCGAGAACACCATCCCCAAAGTGAAGCATGGTGGTGGCAGCATCATGCTGTGGAGATGTTTTTCATCGGCAGGGACTGGGAAACTGGTCCGAATTGAAGGATTGATGGATGGCGCTAAATACAGGGAAATTCTTGAGGGAAACCTGTTTCAGTCTTCCAGAGATTTGAGACTGGGATGGAGGTTCACCTTCCAGCAGGACAATGACCCTAAGCATACTGCTAAAGCAACACTCGAGTGGTTTAAGGGGAAACATTTAAATGTCTTGGAATGGCCTAGTCAAAGCCCAGACCTCAATCCAACTGAGAATCTGTGGTATGACCTAAAGATTGCTTTACACCAGCGGAACCCATCCAACTTGGAAGGAGCTGGAGCAGTTTTGCCTTGAAGAATGGGCAGAAATCCCAGTGGCTAGATGTGCCAAGCTTATAGAGACATACCCCAAGAGACTTGCAGCTGTAATTGCTGCAAAAGGTGGCTCTACAAAGTATTGACTTTGGGGGGTGAATAGTTATGCACGCTCAAGTTTTCTGTTTTTTGTCTTATTTCTTGTTTGTTTCACAATAAAAAATATTTTGTATCGTCAAAGTGGTAGGCATGTTGTGTAAATCAAATTATACAAACCCCCCCAAAAAATCCATTTTAATTCTAGTTTGCTCATATATGAACTGATCAGAGCATGTTGCCAGCATGTTATGTAGCTTAACAAGTGGATTTGTCTCTTCCCTCTGATAGTAGCCTGTCCTACCCCCCGACCAAAAGCCTTCCCTCTGATAGTAGCCTGTCCTACCCCCCGACCAAAAGCCTGTGACTCGTCTGATAATCAATCAATGTGATTTGGTTTCACTGAATCTCCGTCTGTATATTTGGTTAACTGATCTCTGGCTGGGCAAGTGGAGGTGATAGCTCATTTATTTGTTTGCTCATCCTTCACTGATCAGAAACATTTAGCATGCAACAACGTAGCCTAAATCATGAGTATTAATTATCTATTGACTCACCACACAGTAGCCTTATTTAATCTATCCACCGTCAAGCTGTGAGAGCGCGTCCTGTTTTATCTGTCTTAACATAGCTTCAATATAATCAATAAATCATTAATTCCATTAAATACAATCAAGCATTTTATTATTATTATTATTATATAAGACCGGGCAGGGCGGTCGGGCCCAGTCGGGTTCGGGCTGAGAATGAGAAATCGCAAACTGTCAAGTATCAGACACCTCAAGCTCTCAAACTATCCAATCAAATCCACATTGACATTATCCTTAGTTAGTCAAAATTGGCTTAATAAAACAGAGGTAACACAATATGTGTCAATTAATTCCCAGAAATATTGCCCCTGTATGTCTGTGTGGTGAACATTTTCTATCATTCACTTCGTGTGGCCAGATTTTAACATGATTTTTGAATGACTACCTCATCTCTGTACCCCACACATACAATTATTTGTAAGGTCCCTCAGTCGAGCAGTGAATTTCATGCACAGATTCAACCACAAAGACCAGGGAGTTTTTCCAATGCCTCGCAACCAATGGCACGCTGATCCTCAATACCGGGGCCCCTCAGGGGTGCGTGCTTAGTCCCCTCCTGTACTCCCTGTTCACCCACGACTGCGTGGCCAAGCACGACTCCAACACCATCATTAAGTTTGCTGACGACCCACCGACAACGATGAGACAGCCTATAGGGAGGAGGTCCTCCCTAAATGTGAGCAAGACAAAGGAGATGATCGTGGACTACAGGAAAAGGAGGGCCGAACAGGCCCCCATTAACATCGACAGGGCTGTAGTGTAGCGTGTCGAGAGTTTCAAGTTCCTTGGTGTCCACATCACCAACAAACTATCATGGTCCAAACACACCAAGACAGTCGTGAAGAGGGCACAACAACACCTATTCCCCTTCAGGAGACGGAGAAATTTGGCATGGGTCCCCAGATCGTCAAAAAGTTATACAGCTGCACCATCGAGAGCATCCTGACCGGTTGCATCACCGCCTGGTATGGCAACTGCTCGGCATCCGACCGTAAGGCACTAGAGAGGGTAGTGCGTACGGCCCAGTACATCACTGGGGCCAAGCTTCCTGCCTTCCAGGACCTATATACCAGGCGGTGTCAGAGGAAGGCCCTAAAAATTGTCAAAGACTCCAGTCACCCAAGTCATAGACTGTCCTCTCTGCTACCGCACGGCAAGCGGTACCGGAGCGCCAAGTCTAGGTCCAAAAGACTTCTTAACAACTTCCCCCAAGCCATAAGACTGCTGAACAGTTAATCAAATGGCTACCCGGACTATTTGCATTGAACCCCCCCCCCTCCTCTTTTTTTAACGCTGCTGCTACTCGCTGTCTATTATCTATGCATAGTCACTTTACCCCTACCCACATGTACAAATTACCTCGACTAACCTGTACCCCTGCACATTGACTCTGTACCGGTACCCCCTGTATATAGCCTCGCTATTGTTATTTTATTGTTGCTCTTTAATTTTTTTACTTTAGTTTATTTAGTAAATCTTTTTCTTAACTCTTATTTTTCTTAAAACTGCATTGTTGGTTAAGGGCTTGTCAGTAAGCATTTCACGGTAAGGTCTACACCTGTTGTATTCGGCGCATGTGACAAATAAAATTTGACTTTATTTGATTTTTGATCAGGGTTTCAAACATGGGGCAAGACACATCATGGGAGTTGACCATTGGTCTGAAAACCGACCATTACTGTTCCTGGGACAGAGCAACAATGCATCACACTCAAAAGTTAGAAAATAACTATTGTTTAACTGTGCAACCATTGGAAATAAGGTTGCATGATACATAAGGGTTCAATATTATACGCATTGGTAAGTGTATTTATAAATGGTAAATAGCTGGAGGTAAATAGTGGCTCACTGTTTGGCAAGCACTGACTGGCTATCGCACTATTTTGACCAATTTGTTATAACCCATTTATTAAAGGTTTATAATCATTTACTAATGATTAAATAACCGTTAATAACCTAATTACAAACCGTTTATAAATCCTTTACAAATGGAAGCTTATTGTAAAGTGTTACCAAACTTTGATTTGTCAACCTACGTGTCCCTACCCTCTTGCTGAACCCTGCGTCTCCACACACAGACTGCATTACCCTGTGGCTACCCTGGGTGAACTACATTACCCTGTGGCTACCCTGGGTGAACTACATTACCCTGTGGCTACCCTGGGTGAACTACATTACCCTGTGGCTACCCTGGGTGAACTACATTACCCTGTGGCTACCCTGGGTGAACTACATTACCCTGTGGCTACCCTGGGTGAACTACATTACCCTGTGGCTACCCTGGGTGAACTACATTACCCTGTGGCTACCCTGGGTGAACTACATTACCCTGTGGCTACCCTGGGTGAACTACATTACCCTGTGGCTACCCTGGGTGAACTACACACCGCGCATTACCCTGTGGCTACCCTGGGTGAACTGCATTACCCTGTGGCTACCCTGGGTGAACTACATTACCCTGTGGCTACCCTGGGTGAACTACATTACCCTGTGGCTACCCTGGGTGAACTGCATTACCCTGTGGCTACCCTGGGTGAACTACATTACCCTGTGGCTACCCTGGGTGAACTACATTACCCTGTGGCTACCCTGGGTGAACTGCATTACCCTGTGGCTACCCTGGGTGAACTACATTACCCTGTGGCTACCCTGGGTGAACTACATTACCCTGTGGCTACCCTGGGTGAACTACATTACCCTGTGGCTACCCTGGGTGAACTACATTACCCTGTGGCTACCCTGGGTGAACTACAGATGAACCCTCCTCTCTCTGAACCAGGCAGCTGCTCATACATCTGAATCCATGGTTCATTTCCAGCTGACCCCCCAATCCACCAGCACAACCTCTCTCTCTCTCTCTCTCTCTCTCTCTCTCTCTCTCTCTCTCTCTCTCTCTCTCTCTCTCTCTCTCTCTCTCTCTCTCTCTCTCTCTCTCTCTCTCTCTCTCTCTCTCTCTCTCTCTCTCTCTCTCTCTCTCTCTCTCTCTCTCTCTCTCTCTCTCTCTCTCTCTCTCTCTCTCTCTCTCTCTCTCTCTCTCTCTCTCTCTCTCTCTCTCTCTCTCTTCTATGATGTAACATTTGAACTGGCATCACCTCATTCTGATCACTTCATGCTGGGAGGAGGAGTGTATTCTGCTGTGTTATGTCACAGAAAATGACTGTCATGTCAATTCCCCCCCCTTTAATAACTTCAGAGGACAGCTCACCCTCAGTCACACCACCAATAGGTATCTTCAGTCACACCACCAACAGATATCTTCAGTCACACCACCAACAGATATCTTCAGTCACACCACCAACAGATATATTCAGTCACACCACCAACAGATATCTTCAGTCACACTACCAACAGATATCTTTAGTCACACCACCAACAGATATCTTCAGTCACACCACCAACAGATATGTTCAGTCACACCACCAACAGATATTTTCAGTCACACCACCAATAGGTATCTTCAGTCACACCACCAACAGATATGTTCAGTCACACCACCAACAGATATATTCAGTCACACCACCAATAGGTATCTTCAGTCACACCACCAACAGATATGTTCAGTCACACCACCAACAGATATGTTCAGTCACACCACCAACAGATATCTTCAGTCACACCGCCAACGGATATATTCAGTCACACCACCAACAGATACAGTGCATTCGGAAATGTATTCGTACCCCTTCCCTTTTTCAAAATTCTGTTACGTTACAGCCTTATTCTAAAATGGATTAAAATAATTTTTTCCCTTATCAATCTACACACAATACACCATAATGACTAAGCGAAAAAAGGTTTTTAGAAATGTTTGCAAATGTATTACAAATAAAAAACAGAAATATCACATTTACATAAGTATTCAGATCCTTTGCTATGAGACTCGAAATTGAGCTCAGGTGCATCCTGTTTCCATTGATCATCCTTGAGATGTTTCTATAACTTGATTGAAGTCCACCTGTGCTAAATTCAATTCATTGGACATGATTTGGAAAGGCACACACCTGTCTATATAAGGTCCCACAGTTGACAGTGCATGTCAGAGCAAAAACCAAGCCATGAAGTCGAAGGAATTGTCCGTAGAGCTCCGAGACAGGATTGTGTCAAGGCACAGATCTGGGGAAGGGTACCAAAAATGTATAAAAACCAGTTTTTGCTTTGTCATAATGGGGTATTGTGTGTAGATTGATGAGGAAGAAAAACAATTTAATACATTTTAGAATAAGGCTGTAAAGTAACAAAATGTGGAAAAAGTCTGAATATTTTCCGAATGCACTGTATCTTCAGTCATACCGCCACCATATACCTTCTCACCTGCCTCATACTCTCTATCTGAGACACGCACACAAACACAGACACTCATTTTGAAAAAGATAACAGTTTTTTTTCTCACGAAAAACAAAATACAGCTGGAGATTGGTAATGTTGGTGTCCTCCAGGATATCTGCTGTCATGGTGTGGATTCAGCTGTGTGTGGAACAGTGCAATACTTACAGTGCCTTGCAAAAGTATTCATCCCCCTTGGCGTTTTTCCTATTTTGTTGCATTACAACCTGTAATTTTAATGGATTTTTATTTGGATTTCATGTAATGGACATACACAAAATAGTCCAAATTGGTGAAGTGAAATTAAAAAAATAACTTGTTTCAAAAAATTCGAACAAATTAATAACGGAAAAGTGGTGCGTGCATATGTATTCACCCCCTTTGCTATGAAGCCCCTAAATAAGATCTGGTGCAAACAATTACCTTCAGAAGTCACATAATTAGTTAAATAAAGTCCACCTGACCTGTGTGCAATCTAAGTGTCACATGATCTGTCACATGATCTCAGTGTATATATACACCTGTTCTGAAAGGCCCCAGAGTCTGCAACACCACTAAGCAAGGGGCACCACCAAGCAAGCGGCACCATGAAGACCAAGGAGCTCTCCAAACAGGTCAGGGACAAAGTTGTGGAGAAGTACAGATCAGGGTTGGGTTATAAAAAAATATCTGAAACTTTGAACATCCCACGGAGCACCATTACATCTATTATTAAAAAATGGAAAGAATATGGCACCACAACAAACCTGCCAAGAGAGGGCCGCCCACCAAAACTCACAGACCAGGCAAGGAGGGCATTAATCAGAGAGGCAACAAAGAGACCAAAGATAACCCTCTGAGAGATTTGAGACTGGGACGGAGGTTCACCTTTCAGCAGGACAATGACCCTAAGCATACTGCTAAAGCAACACTCGAGTGGTTTAAGGGGAAACATTTAAATGTCTTGGAATGGCCTAGTCAAAGCCCAGACCTCAATCCAATTGAGAATCTGTGGTATGACTTATGGATTGCTGTACACCAGCGGAACCCATCCAACTTGAAGGAGCTGGAGCAGTTTTGCCTTGAAGAATGGGAAAAAATCCCAGTGGCTACATGTGCCAAGCTTATAGAGACTTTTTCCCAAGAGACTTGCAGCTGTAATTTCTGCAAAAGGTGGCTCAAGTTTTCAGTTTTTTTGTCTTATTTCTTGTTTGTTTCACAATAAAAAATAATTTGCATCTTCAAAGTGGTAGGCATGTTGGGTAAATCAAATGATACAAACCCCCCAAAAATCAGTTTTAATTCCAGGTTGTAAGGCAACAAAATAGGAAAAATGTCAAGGGGGTGAATACTTTCGCAAGCCACTGTAAATAATGTTAAACACATTTTTAATCCTTCTGCTATTGTTGTCTCCTGGCCGACCAATCGGTTGTTTGTATCGTATTCCAGGAATCTAACAATGCTCTCATCTGATCCGTTACAGAATCTTTTTACCGCATCTGCATTATTGGGCCAGGAGCCACGAAGCCAATAGCCGGCCAGCGAGCTACGGAGAGCGGTCTGTTTTCACGGTCACTGGGTTAATACATGGCCCCCAGGGCAGAGAGGCCAGCAGGGCAGAGAGGCCAGCAGGGCAGAGAGGCCCCCAGGGCAGAGAGGCCAGCAGGGCAGAGAGGCCAGCAGGGCAGAGAGGCCACCAGGGCAGAGAGGCCAGCAGGGCAGAGAGGCCCCCAGGGCAGAGAGGCCAGCAGGGCAGAGAGGCCAGCAGGGCAGAGAGGCCCCCAGGGCAGAGAGGCCCCCAGGGCAGAGAGGCCAGCAGGGCAGAGAGGCCAGCAGGGCAGAGAGGCCACCAGGGCAGAGAGGCCACCAGGGCAGAGAGGCCAGCAGGGCAGAGAGGCCCCCAGGGCAGAGAGGCCAGCAGGGCAGAGAGGCCCCCAGGGCAGAGAGGCCAGCAGGGCAGAGAGGCCCCCAGGGCAGAGAGGCCAGCAGGGCAGAGAGGCCAGCAGGGCAGAGAGGCCCCCAGGGCAGAGAGGCCCCCAGGGCAGAGAGGCCCCCAGGGCAGAGAGGCCAGCAGGGCAGAGAGGCCACCAGGGCAGAGAGGCCCCCAGGGCAGAGAGGCCCCCAGGGCAGAGAGGCCAGCAGGGCAGAGAGGCCCCCAGGGCAGAGAGGCCAGCAGGGCAGAGAGGCCAGCAGGGCAGAGAGGCCCCCAGGGCAGAGAGGCCCCCAGGGCAGAGAGGCCAGCAGGGCAGAGAGGCCCCCAGGGCAGAGAGGCCAGCAGGGCAGAGAGGCCAGCAGGGCAGAGAGGCCAGCAGGGCAGAGAGGCCAGCAGGGCAGAGAGGCCCCCAGGGCAGAGAGGCCCCCAAGGCAGTCAGAGCTTGTGCTGACACTGTCAGGGAGGAGAGGAGAACGGAGCAGCAGGAAGGGAGGGAGGCAGCATCACTGGAAGAGAAGGGGGATATGATGGAGGAGCTAGCCTTAACCCTGGAGGATCCCTCTCTGCTCTCCTAACCCTGGAGGATCCCCTCTGCTCCCCTAACCCTGGAGGATCTCTCCCTGCTCCCCAACCCTGGAGGATCCCTCTCTGCTCTCCTAACCCTGGAGGATCCCTCCCTGCTCCCCTAACCCTGGAGGATCCCCTCTGCTCCCCTAACCCTGGAGGATCTCTCCCTGCTCCCCAACCCTGGAGGATCCCTCTCTGCTCTCCTAACCCTGGAGGATCCCTCCCTGCTCCCCCAACCCTGGAGGATCCCCTCCCTGCTCCCCTAACCCTGGAGGATCCCTCTCTGCTCCCCTAACCCTGGAGGATCCCTCCCTGCTCCCCTAACCCTGGAGGATCCCCTCTGCTCCCCTAACCCTGGAGGATCCCCTCTGCTCCCCTAACCCTGGAGGATCCCTCCCTGCTCCCCCAACCCTGGAGGATCCTCCCTGCTCCCCCAACCCTGGAGGATCCCCTCCCTGCTCTCCCTAACCCTGGAGGATCCCTCCCTGCTCCCCTAACCCTGGAGGATCCCCTCTGCTCCCCTAACCCTGGAGGATCCCCTCTGCTCCCCTAACCCTGGAGGATCCCTCTCTGCTCCCCTAACCCTGGAGGATCCCCTCTGCTTCCCTAACCCTGGAGGATCCCTCCCTGCTCCCCTAACCCTGGAGGATCCCCTCTGCTCCCCTAACCCTGGAGGATCCCTCTCTGCTCCCCTAACCCTGGAGGATCCCCTCTGCTCCCCTAACCCTGGAGGATCCCTCCCTGCTCCCCTAACCCTGGAGGATCCCTCTCTGCTCCCCTAACCCTGGAGGATCCCCTCCTGCTCCCCTAACCCTGGAGGATCCCCTCCTAATCCCCTAACCCTGGAGGATCCCTCACTGCTCCCCTAACCCTGGAGGATCTCTCCCTGCTCCCCTAACCCTGGAGGATCCCCTCTCTGCTCCCCTAACCCTGGAGGATCCCCTCTCTGCTCCCCTAACCCTGGAGGATCCCCTCTCTGCTCTCCTAACCCTGGAGGATCCCTCCCTGCTCCCCTAACCCTGGAGGATCCCTCCCTGCTCCCCTAACCCTGGAGGATCCCTCCCTGCTCCCCTAACCCTGGAGGATCCCCTCTCTGCTCCCCTAACCCTGGAGGATCCCTTCCTGCTCCCCTAACCCTGGAGGATCCCCTCTCTGCTCCCCTAACCCTGGAGGATCCCTCCCTGCTCCCCTAACCCTGGAGGATCTCCCCTGCTCCCCCAACCCTGGAGGATCCCTCCCTGCTCCCCTAACCCTGGAGGATCTCTCCCTGCTCCCCTAACCCTGGAGGATCCCTCCCTCCCTGCTCCCCTAACCCTGGAGGATCTCTCCCTGCTCCCCAACCCTGGAGGATCCCTCCCTGCTCTCCTAACCCTGGAGGATCCCCTCTGCTCCCCTAACCCTGGAGGATCTCTCCCTGCTCCCCAACCCTGGAGGATCCCTCTCTGCTCCCCTAACCCTGGAGGATCCCTCCCTCCCTGCTCCCCTAACCCTGGAGGATCCCTCTCTGCTCCCCTAACCCTGGAGGATCTCTCCCTGCTCCCCTAACCCTGGAGAATCCCCTCTGCTCCCCTAACCCTGGAGGATCCCTCTCTGCTCCCCTAACCCTGGAGGATCCCTCCCTGCTCCCCTAACCCTGGAGGATCCCCTCTCTGCTCCCCTAACCCTGGAGGATCCCCTCTGCTCCCCCTAACCCTGGAGGATCCCTCTCTGCTCCCCTAACCCTGGAGGATCCCTCCCTGCTCCCCTAACCCTGGAGGATCCCTCCCTGCTCCCCTAACCCTGGAGGATCCCTCCCTGCTCCCCTAACCCTGGAGGATCCCCTCTCTGCTCCCCTAACCCTGGAGGATCCCTCCCTGCTCCCCTAACCCTGGAGGATCTCTCCCTGCTCCCCTAACCCTGGAGGATCCCCTTCCTGCTCCCCTAACCCTGGAGGATCTCTCCCTGCTCTCCTAACCCTGGAGGATCCCCTAACCCTGGAGGATCCCTCCCTGCTCCCCTAACCCTGGAGGATCCCCTAACCCTGGAGGATCCCCTAACCCTGGAGGATCCCCTAACCCTGGAGGATCCCTCTCTGCTCCCCTAACCCTGGAGGATCCCCTAACCCTGGAGGATCCCTCCCTGCTCCCTGACAGGATGGCCCATTACACAGTGTAATTACAATCAGAAGCCCTGGTCTGATCCCAATGGAGGGAGGGAGGGAGGGAGGGAGGGACTGACTATGTGCTGAGTGTGAAAACAGTAGATAACATCAGGTCACCCAGTGAGCAGGAGGAGCAGGAGATCACCCAGAGCAGCAGCAGGTTAAATCACCCTCAGACCCCCAGACATGTTGTCTTTGGCCCGGTCAGCCCACACATCCCCACACATCCCAAGTCGACAGGCCCCATGCCTGGGCCACACCATAGAGAGACCCAGACCTGGAGCCCCTGCCCTCCTGGAGCCCAGCCCTCCATCCTAGAAGGTAAAACCTGCTGCCACAGGGACACGTCTGGAGCACACAGAACAGACAGAGGAACCAGGTGAGGAAGCAGAGCCTCAGAACACACACAGCCCTCTCATTGATCTGTGGAGGAGGTAGGGAGGTCACAGGGAGGACAGAAGCACAGCCTCTGCCCCTGCCTTAAACTCTCACCCCCTCACCTCCACCCCTCCTCGCCTCTCCCCACCCCCCTCAGAGCCACTCAGCCCCCTTCCTTTCCACCCATGATTCCCAGCCCCAACGACACGCGCTGATTCAATCACATTTGTCCGGGGGTTTTTTAGGTCCTGACCCCTGTGCCTTCGGGAATGTGAACTTTTCCTGTTTATTGGTGCCCGTCAGGCCAGCGCTTGTGGATAACAGCTGTGTGTGTGTTTGTGTGTGTGAGAGAGAGACAGAGAGAGAGAGAGAGAGAGAGAGAGAGAGAGAGAGAGAGCAGAGAGAGAGAGAGAGAGAGAGAGAGAGAGAGAGAGAGAGAGAGAGAGAGAGAGAGAGAGAGAGAGAGAGAGAGAGAGAGAGAAACTAACTCAATCTGGTTGGATGTGGATTGCTCCTGTTAAGCCAACCACAAGCCCTGTCTCTATGTTTCACACTCTGCCAGTCCAAGTTTCACACTTTATAAACACACAGTAACAGGTGTTTATTATCACCTCGGACATCCACCTGTGTCCAAAGGAAAGCGTTAGAAACCTGTTGGCAAACTAAATAACTAGGAGAAAACTAAATCATTTCCTATATTTAGTCAGCAATCCACCCTCGGTGATTACAGTTCTGAACAGCTTGGAATACCTGTGACACCAGCCCTGGGTGAATACCTGACACCAGCCCTGGGTGAATACCTGACACCAGCCCTGGGTGAATACCTGACACCAGCCCTGGGTGAATACCTGACAGCAGCCCTGGGTGAATACCTGTGTATCGTCCCACTGTCCTGCTGTTATGTGAGTGCTCCTGCTGCTGGGTGTTTGGGCTGAAGGCTTAACATGCGACAGGCAGGGAGGAGCCCAGGCAGTCAGGGGGGGCAGTAGAGTCAGTCTGCTGTCAACAGAACAGATTTATGACGCCTCCTGTCACTTTGAACACTGCTCCTGTTTGCTTAATTAAAGACCACTAACTACTCTCTCTCTCTCAGCCCCTCAGCCCTCTGGTTCTCTATCCTGTCTCTCTGTCTCAGCCCTCTGGTTCTCTATCCTGTCTCTCTCTCTCAGCCCTCTGGTTCTCTATCCTGTCTCTCTGTCTCAGCCCTCTGGTTCTCTATCCTGTCTCTCTGTCTCAGCCCTCTGGTTCTCTATCCTGTCTCTCTGTCTCAGCCCTCTGGTTCTCTATCCTGTCTCTCTGTCTCAGCCCTCTGGTTCTCTATCCTGTCTCTCTGTCTCAGCCCTCTGGTTCTCTATCCTGTCTCTCTGTCTCAGCCCTCTGGTTCTCTATCCTGTCTCTCTGTCTCAGCCCTCTGGTTCTCTATCCTGTCTCTCTGTCTCAGCCCTCTGGTTCTCTATCCTGTCTCTCTGTCTCAGCCCTCTGGTTCTCTATCCTGTATCTCTGTCTCAGCCCTCTGGTTCTCTATCCTGTATCTCTGTCTCAGCCCTCTGGTTCTCTATCCTGTCTCTCTGTCTCAGCCCTCTGGTTCTCTATCCTGTCTCTCTGTCTCAGCCCTCTGGTTCTCTATCCTGTCTCTCTGACTCAGCCCTCTGGTTCTCTATCCTGTCTCTCTGTCTCAGCCCTCTGGTTCTCTATCCTGTCTCTCTGTCTCAGCCCTCTGGTTCTCTATCCTGTCTCTCTGTCTCAGCCCTCTGGTTCTCTATCCTGTCTCTCTGTCTCAGCCCTCTGGTTCTCTATCCTGTCTCTCTGTCTCAGCCCTCTGGTTCTCTATCCTGTCTCTCTGTCTCAGCCCTCTGGTTCTCTATCCTGTCTCTCTGTCTCAGCCCTCTGGTTCTCTATCCTGTCTCTCTGTCTCAGCCCTCTGGTTCTCTATCCTGTCTCTCTGTCTCAGCCCTCTGGTTCTCTATCCTGTCTCTCTGTCTCAGCCCTCTGGTTCTCTATCCTGTCTCTCTCTCTCAGCCCCTCAGCCCTCTGGTTCTCTATCCTGTATCTCTGTCTACCCTTCTGCTCCCTCACTGGGACCGGCAGGAAGTCTCTGTAAAGTTCAGCCATGGGTCAGCATTGACTTTGCTCCTCTTTCCACCCCTCCCCACACTGGCACCACACACACACACACACACACACACACACACACACACTCCCACCCACTTGAGCGGTCTTTGAGAGGTCAGGGGGACTACCAAGGGAGACGAGTTCAAAACAATAAGTACCATATAATTCAAACAATTAAAGAAACATTTCATGACCAGCAGGACGTGTGTGTGTGACAGTGTGTGTGTGACAGTGTGTGTGTGACAGTGTGTGAATGACCTCCTCCTGAACTCATTTGTCAGCCAGTCAGTCAGTCAGTCAATCAGCCAGTCAGCCAGTCAGCCAGTCAGCCAGTCAGTCAATCGATCAGCCAGTTAGCCAGTCATTCATTCAGTCAATCATTCAGTCAGCAATCAGACAGCCAGTCATTCAGCCAGTCAGTCAATCAGCCAGTCAGCCAGTCAGTCAATCAGCCAGTGTCACGGTTTCGGCCGAGGCTGCTCCTCCTCCTGGTTCGGGCAGGCTTCGGCGGTCGTCGTCCCCGGAGTACTAGCTGCCACCGATCTATGTTTCATGTTCGTTTGGTTTTGTCTTGATGTTGTACACCTGTGTCTTGTTAGTCCTCGTTAGTGTCCTATTTAGTTCTCGTTGTGTGTGTTTGTCTTTGTGTGTGATTGCTCTTCTGTATCGTGTTGGAGCTACGTACTTCCCTCCAGTGTTTTGGAGAGGTTTTTCGCACATGTTAGTGCGCCGTTTGTTTGACGCCTGTGTGCGCCGTTATTTCGCCTTCGGGCTTATTGTGCTTATTTTCTAAGTGAATATTGCACTAAAGTCTTTTGGACTGAGCTTCTGCGTCCTGCGCTTGATTCATGCACCACACCCACCTTCAGCACCCCTTGACAGAATCACACACCAAAATGGAATCAGCAGGATCTGCAGTTACGCCTGAGTCGCTCGAGGAGCATGTTCGCGGCCAAGATGACCAGATACGACAACTGGGGACCGCTCTACAGGACGTCATCAACACCCTGCACTGATGGGAGGCCAGCGGGGTACCCACACCTCCACCTACCCTGCCAACCCCATCGGCCGGTCCACCAGTCCCAGGTCCGGAACCCAGGGGGATTCGGCTCTCACTCCCGAGGGCGTATGACGGAACAGCTTCCGGGTGTCAGGGGTTCCTCCTGCAGGTGGAGCTCTACCTGGCCACTGTACACCCTGTGCCCTCGGGACACGAGAGCGTTTCCGCCCTCATCTCCTGTCTCACGGGCAAGGCGTTGGAGTGGGCTAACGCCGAGTGGAGGAAGATGGACGCCAACACCATCTCCTACGCCGAGTTCTCCCGCCGCTTCAAGGCCGTGTTCGACCATCCACCTGAGGGCAAAGCGGCGGGGGAGCGTCTAGTCCACCTGAGACAGGGGAGGAGGAGCGCACAGGCGTTTGCTCTAGAGTTCCGGACTCTAGCGGCGGACGCGGGGTGGAATGAACGGGCCCTCATCGACCATTTTCGATGTAGCCTACGGGAGGACGTTCAACGTGAGTTGGCCTGCAGGGATACCCATCTCACCTTCGACCAGTTGGTCGATATGTCCATCCGTCTGGACACCCTGCTGGCCACCCGTGGACGTCCCGAGGGGGGTCCGTCCATTCCGCCCTCCGGCACCTCCGAGCCGAGCCCTATGGAGCTCGGGGGTGCCGGCGCTAGAGAAAGGAGGAGGAGGAGCCCGAGGGGGCCTGTCTCCTGCACCAAGTGCGGTCGTGGAGGGCACACTGCGGCCAGGTGCTGGGGAGGGTTCTCCGGGGGAGAAGACAACAGGCCACGCACTGGGGAGCCTTCCCAGGTGAGTAGACGCCCCACTTACCCAGAGCTCTCTGTTGCGCACTTTTGTATACCTGTGTGTTTTCCACAGGTTGCACCTCATTCCCAGCATAAGGCGCTAGTAGATTCAGGCGCAGCTGGGAATTTTGTTGATCGGAAGTTTTGTTTAGATTTAGGGATCCCTCTCCTACCTGTTGACAAACCTTTTCCCGTTCATGCCTTAGATAGCCGCCCGTTGGGGTCGGGGTTGATTAGGGAGATCACAGCACCACTTAGGATGTGTGCGCAGGGGGGTCATGAAGAGACTATACAGCTGTATCTGATCGACTCTCCTGCGTACCCAGTGGTGCTGGGAATTCCCTGGTTAAGCACCCATAACCCTGCTATTTCGTGGCAACAGAGGGCTCTCGATGGGTGGTCTGCTCAGTGCGAGGGGCGATGTCTGGGTGTTTCCGTGGGGGCGACTTCGGTGGAAAGTCCAAACCAAGTGCCCGCACTGCACATTCCGCCTGAATATGGGGATTTAGCTCTCGTGTTTAGTAAAACTAGGGCGACGCAGTTGCCTCCTCATAGACAGGGGGATTGTGCGATTGATCTCCAGGCAAGAGCAGCGCTCCCACGGAGCCATGTGTATCCTTTGTCTCAAGAGGAGAGAAAAGCTATGGAGACTTACATAGCCGAATCTTTGAGACAGGGATACATTCGGCCCTCCACTTCTCCCGCCTCCTCAAGCTTCTTTTTGTGAAGAAGAAAGATGGAGGGTTGCGCCCGTGCATTGATTACCGTGGTCTCAATCAGATTACTGTGAAATACAGTTATCCACTCCCTCTGATTGCGACCATGACAGAGTCATTGCATGGAGCGCGGTTTTTCACAAAATTGGATCTCAGGAGCGCGTATAACTTGGTGCGCATTAGGGAGGGCGACGAATGGAAGACAGCGTTTAGTACCACGTCAGGTCATTTCGAATATCTCGTCATGCCATATGGGTTGATGAATGCTCCATCAGTCTTCCAATCCTTCGTAGATGACATTTTCCGGGATATGCAGGGACAAGGGGTGGTCGTGTACATTGATGACATTCTGGTGTACTCGTCTACCCGAGCCGAGCATATAACCCTGGTGCGTCGTGTATTGAGGAGGCTGTTGGAGCACGACCTATATGTCAAGGCAGAGAAATGTCTGTTTTTCCAGGAGTCGGTCTCCTTTTTTGGGTTATCGGTTGTCCGCGTCAGGGGTGAGAATGGAGGTGGATCGTGTGTCCGCTGTGCGTAATTGGCAAACTCCAACCACTGTAAAAGAGGTGCAGCAGTTCTTGGGCTTTGCGAATTACTACCGGAGGTTTATCCGGGGTTTTTGGACAGGTGGCAGCTCCCATCACGTCCCTTCTGAAAGGGGGTCCGGTGCGCCTGCAGTGGTCAGCTGATGCGGACAGGGCCTTTAGGAGACTGAAGGACCTGTTTACGTCGGCTCCGGTGCTGGCGCATCCGGATCCCGCATTACCCTTTCAGGTTGAGGTAGACGCGTCTGAGGCTGGTATAGGGGCCGTTCTCTCTCAACGGTCCGGCACGCCACCTAAACTCCGCCCCTGTGCTTTTTACTCAAAAAGCTCAGCCCGGCGGAGCGTAACTATGACGTTGGGGACAGGGAGCTGTTAGCTGTAGTTCAAGCCCTTAAGGTGTGGAGGCATTGGCTTGAGGGGGCTCAACACCCTTTCCTCATTTTGACTGACCATCGGAACCTGGAGTACATCCGGGCAGCGAGGAGACTGAACCCTCGCCAGGCTCGATGGAGTATGTTTCTCACCAGGTTCGTATTTAAAATCACGTACATCCCTGGGTCCCAGAATGGTAAGGCAGATGCGCTGTCCCGGTGGTATGACACAGAGGAGAGGTCCGTTGAGCCTACTCCCATACTACCGGAGTCTTGCCTTGTGGCACCGGTGGTGTGGGAGGTCGATGCCGAAATCGAGCGAGCGTTGCGTACCGACCCCAGCCCTCCACAGTGTCCTGAGGGTCGGAAGTACGTTCCGCTCGAGATTCGGGATCGACTCATTTACTGGGCTCACACGTCACCCTCCTCTGGACATCCGGGTATTGGCCGGACAGTGCATTGCCTTAGCACTAAATACTGGTGGCCCACTTTGGCTAGGGATGTGAGGGTTTATGTCTCCTCCTGCTCGGTGTGCGCCCAGTGTAAGGCGCCCCGACATCTGCCCAGGGGTAAGTTACAACCCCTGCCCGTTCCACAACGACCATGGTCCCACCTCTCGGTGGATTTTGTGACAGACCTTCCCCTCTCTCAGGGGAATACCACCATCCTGGTCGTTGTGGACCGGTTCTCTAAGGCCTGTCGTCTTCTCCCTATGTCGGGTCTTCCTACTGCCCTACAGACCGCGGAGGCCCTATTTACCCACGTCTTCCGGCATTACGGGGTACCCGAGGATATAGTGTCTGATCGAGGCCCCCAGTTTACCTCCCGTGTTTGAAGAGCGTTCATGGAGCGGTTGGGGGTCTCGGTTAGCCTTACCTCAGGGTACCACCCGGAGAGTAACGGGCAGGTAGAACGTGTCAACCAGGATGTGGGTAGGTTTCTGAGGTCGTATTGCCAGGACCGGCCTGAGGAGTGGGCTCGGTACATTCCCTGGGCCGAGATGGCCCAGATCTCTCTCCGCCACTCCTCTACCAACCTAACCCCCTTCCAATGTGTGTTAGGTTACCAGCCGGTTCTGGCACCTTGGCAGCAGAGCCAGATCGAGGCCCCTGCGGTGGATGATTGGATGAGGCGCTCGGAAGAGACGTGGAACGCTGCCCACGTCCACCTGCAGCGGGCCGTCCTTCGTCACAAGGCGAGCGCCGATCTCCACCGCAGTGAGGGGCCGGTGTACGCACCCGGAGATCGAGTCTGGCTCTCTACCAGAAACCTACCCCTCCGCCTGCCCTGCCGGAAGCTGGGTCGGCGGTTTGTGGGGCCCTTTAAAGTCCTGAGAAGATTGAACGAGGTGTGTTATAGGTTACATCTACCTGTTGAGTATAAGAATATTAACCCCTCGTTCCATGTGTCTCTTCTCAGGCCGGTGGTAGCTGGTCCACTCCAGGACAATGAGATAGGGGAGACTCCTCCGCCCCCACTGGACATCGAGGGGCTCCGGCGTACACCGTTCGGTCCATCTTGGACTCAAGACGCCGGATGGGGGTCTCCAGTATCTCGTGGAGTGGGAGGGGTACGGCCCGGAGGAGCGGTGCTGGGTGCCGCGGAGGGACATCCTAGACCCATCTCTCCTGTCGGAGTTCCACCGGGACCATCCCGCGCGCCCTGCTCCGCGTCCTCCTGGTCGTCCCCGAGGCCGGGATCGGCGCACGGCTGGAGCCGCGCGTCAAGGGGGGGGTACTGTCACGGTTTCGGCCGAGGCTGCTCCTCCTCCTGGTTCGGGCAGGCTTCGGCGGTCGTCGTCCCCGGAGTACTAGCTGCCACCGATCTATGTTTCATGTTCGTTTGGTTTTGTCTTGATGTTGTACACCTGTGTCTTGTTAGTGTCCTATTTAGTTCTCGTTGTGTGTGTTTGTCTTTGTGTGTGATTGCTCTTCTGTTTCGTGTTGGAGCTACGTACTTCCCTCCAGTGTTTTGGAGAGGTTTTTCGCACATGTTAGTGCACCGTTTGTTTGACGCCTGTGTGCGCCGTTATTTCGCCTTCAGGCTTATTGTGCTTATTTTCTACGTGAATATTGCACTAAAGTCTTTTGGACTGAGCTTCTGCGTCCTGCGCTTGATTCATGCACCACACCCACCTTCAGCACCCCTTGACAGCCAGTCAGCCAGTCAGCCAGTCAGTCAATCAGCCAGTCAGTCAGTCAATCAATCAGCCAGTCAGTCAGCCAATCATCCAGCCAGCCAATCAGTCAGTCAGCCAGCCAGTCAGCCAGTGAGTCAGTCAATCAGCCAGTCAGCCAGTCAGTCAATCAGCCAGTCAGTCAGCCAATCATCCAGCCAGCCAATCAGTCAGTCAGCCAGCCAGTCAGCCAGTGAGTCAGTCAATCAGCCAGTCAGTCAGCCAATCATCCAGCCAGCCAATCAGTCAGTCAGCCAGCCAGTCAATCATCCAGTCAGCCAATCATCCAGTCAGCCAATCAGACAGTCAGCCAGCCAGCCAATCAGTCATTCAGCCAATCAGTCAATCAGCCAGTCAGCCAGTCAGTCAATCAGTCAGTCAGCCAGTCAGTCAATCATCCAGTCAGCCAATCAGTCAGTCAGCCCCTAGCATGCTCCTACAGTTCCTAAACAGTTTCAAAGGGAGGATAAGTAGCAGTGCTGTTAGACACAGAACAGCCATTCATTGTTTGGTCAACATCAACAAAACGAAGGAGCTGATCGTGGACTTCAGGAAACAGCAGAGGGTGCACCCCGCTATCCACATCGACGGGACCGCAGTGGAGAAGGTGGAAAGCTTCAAGTTCCTCGGTGTACACATCACTGACGATCTGAAATGGTCCATCCACACAGACAGTGTGATGAAGAAGGCACAACAGAGCCTCTTCAACCTCAGGAGGCTGAAGATATTTGGCTTGGCCCCTAAGACCCATTGACAGCATCCTGTCGGCTGGATCAGCGCCTGGTCCAGCAACCGCAGGGCTCTCCAGAGGGTGGTGTGGTCTGCCCAACGCATCACGCATCACCGGGGGCACGCTGCCTGCCCTCCAGTGTCACAGGAAGGACAAGAAGATCATCAAGGACCTCAGCCACCCGAGCCACGGCCTGTTCACCCCGCTATCATCCAGAAGGCGAGGTCAGTACAGGTGCATCAAAGCTGGGACAGAGAGACTGATAAACAGTTTCTATCTCCAGGCCATCAGACTGTTAAATAGTCACCACTAGACGGCCTCCGCCCAGTACCCTGCTCTGAACCTTAGTCACTGTTAGTAGCCAGCTACCACCCGGTACTCTACCCTGCACCTTAGAGACTGCTGCCCTATGTACATAGAGTCAATGAACACTGGTCACTTTAATAATGTTTACATACTGTTTCACCCACTTCATATGTATATACTGTATTCTAGTCAAGGCTCATCCTATATAACTACTGCTGTCCTCTTCATATGTATATACTGTATTCTAGTCATGGTTCATCCTATATAACTACTGCTGTCTACTCCATATGTATATACTGTATTCTGGTCATGGTTCATCCTATATAACTACTGCTGTCCTCTTCATATGTATATACTGTATTCTGGTCATGGTTCATCCTATATAACTACTGCTGTCCTCTTCATATGTATATACTGTATTCTGGTCATGGTTCATCCTATATAACTACTGCTGTCCACTTCATATGTATATACTGTATTCTAGTCATGGTTCATCCTATATAACTACTGCTGTCTACTCCATATGTATATACTGTATTCTGGTCATGGTTCATCCTATATAACTACTGCTGTCTACTCCATATGTATATACTGTATTCTGGTCATGGTTCATCCTATATAACTACTGCTGTCCTCTTCATATGTATATACTGTATTCTGGTCATGGTTCATCCTATATAACTACTGTTGTCCACTCCATATGTATATAGTGTATTCTGGTCATGGCTCATCCAATATAACTACTGCTGGACACACCTTTTCTATTCATATACTGTCCATGTCTATACACACCATGATATAACATGATGGGGATGGCTGCCGTTTTATGGACACTTAACCAACCGGGCTATTTAGTGTGCTGGTGTGATAGTAGGGTTTAGGGTGCTGGTGTAATAGTAGGGTTTAGGGTGCTGGTGTGGCAGTAGGGTTTAGGGTGCTGGTGTAATAGTAGGGTTTAGGGTGCTGGTGTGGCAGTAGGGTTTAGGGTGCTGGTGTGGCAGTAGGGTTTAGGGTGCTGGTGTGATAGTAGGGTTTAGGGTGCTGGTGTGATAGTAGGGTTTAGGGTGCTGGTGTGATAGTAGGGTTTAGGGTGCTGGTGTGATAGTAGGGTTTAGGGTGCTGGTGTGATAGTAGGGTTTAGGGTGCTGGTGTGATAGTAGAGATTAGGGTGCTGGTGTGATAGTAGGGTTTAGGGTGCTGGTGTGATAGTAGGGATTAGGGTGCTGGTGTGATAGTAGGGATTAGGGTGCTGGTGTGATAGTAGGGATTAGGGTGCTGGTGTGATAGTAGGGTTTAGGGTGCTGGTGTGATAGTAGGGATTAGGGTGCTGGTGTGATAGTAGGGATTAGGGTGCTGGTGTGATAGTAGGGATTAGGGTGCTGGTGTGATAGTAGGGTTTAGGGTGCTGGTGTGATAGTAGGGTTTAGGGTGCTGGTGTGATAGTAGGGTTTAGGGTGCTGGTGTGATAGTAGGGTTTAGGGTGCTGGTGTGATAGTAGGGATTAGGGTGCTGGTGTGATAGTAGGGTTTAGGGTGCTGGTGTGATAGTAGGGTTTAGGGTGCTGGTGTGATAGTAGGGATTAGGGTGCTGGTGTGATAGTAGGGATTAGGGTGCTGGTGTGATAGTAGGGATTAGGGTGCTGGTGTGATAGTAGGGATTAGGGTGCTGGTGTGATAGTAGGGTTTAGGGTGCTGGTGTGATAGTAGGGTTTAGGGTGCTGGTGTGATAGTAGGGATTAGGGTGCTGGTGTGATAGTAGGGATTAGGGTGCTGGTGTGATAGTAGGGATTAGGGTGCTGGTGTGATATTAGGGTGCTGGTGTGGCTGTCTCATTGCCATGCATAAACAGTGTTGTTGTTGTTGTTGTTTTTTAGGGGGTAGATCAGCTTTAATATTGCAGATAGATTGTAACTTCCATCAATGTAATTGTCTGCATCACTTCCAATCCTATATACATTTTATGGACACAGTCAATTCTACAATAATTCTATTTAGTTTGTTTTTACTCCTGAACTTCCTCTACCCTCAACATCTCCGATCATTTTCATGATGTCCATCCGGTTTGCTTCTATACGCCATATCTTTCTAACTGTGCTCTTTCACAAACGCTCTCAACCTATAACCTATATACAGTGAGGGAAAAAAGTATTTGATCCCCTGCTGATTTTGTACTTTTGCCCACTGACAAAGACATGATCAGTCTATAATTTTAATGGTAGGTTTATTTGAACAGTGAGAGACAGAATAACAAAAAAGAAATCCAGAAAAACGCATGTCAAAAATGTTATAAATTGATTTGCATTTTAATTAGGGAAATAAGTATTTGACCCCCTCTCAATCAGAAAGATTCTGGCTCCCAGGTGTCTTTTATACAGGTAACGAGCTGAGATTAGGAGCACACTCTTAAAGGGAGTGTTCCTAATCTCAGCTAGTTACCTGTATAAAAGACACCTGTCCACAGAAGCAATCAATCAATCAGATTCCAAACTCTCCACCATGGCCATGACCCAAGAGCTCTCCAATGATGTCAGGGACAAGATTGTAGACCTACACAAGGCTGGAATGGGCTACAAGACCATCGCCAAGCAGCTTGGTGAGAAGGTGACAACAAATGGAAGAAACACAAAAGATCTGTCAATCTCCCTCGGCCTGGGGCTCCATGCAAGATCTCACCTCATGGAGGTGCAATGATCATGAGAACGGTGAGGAATCAGCCCAGAACTACACGGGAGAATCTTGTCAATGATCTCAAGGCAGCTGGGACCATAGTCACCAAGAAAACAATTGGTAACACACTACTCCGTGAAGGACTGAAATCCTGCAGCGCCCGCAAGGTCCCCCTGCTCAAGAAAGCACATATACAGGCCCGTCTGAAGATTGCCAATGAACATCTGAATTATTCAGAGGAGAACTAGGTGAAAGTGTTGTGGTCAGATGAGACCAAAATGGAGCTCTTTGGCATCAACTCAACTCGCCGTGTTTGGAGGAGGAGGAATGCTGCCTATGACCCCAAGAACACCATCCCCACCGTCAAACATGGAGGTGGAAACATTATGCTTTGGGGGTGTTTTTCTGCTAAGGGGACAGGACAACTTCACCGCATCAAAGGGACGATGAACGGGGCCATGTACCGTCAAATCTAGGGTGAGAACCTCCTTCCCTCAGCCAGGGCATTGAAAATGGGTCGTGGATGGGTATTCCAGCATGACAATGACCCAAAACACACGGCCAAGGCAACAAAGGAGTGGCTCAAGAAGAAGCACATTAAGGTCCTGGAGTGGCCTAGCCAGTCTCCAGACCTTAATCCCATAGAAAATCTGCGGAGGGAGCTGAAGGTTCGAGTTGCCAAATGTCAGCCTTGAAACCTTAATGACTTGGAGAAGATCTGCAAAGAGGAGTGGGACAAAATCCCTCCTGAGATGTGTGCAAACCTGGTGGCCAACTACAAGAAACGTCTGACCTCTGTGATTGCCAACAAGGGTTTTGCCACCAAGTACTAAGTCATGTTTTGCAGAAGGGTCAAATACTTATTTCCCTCATTAAAATGCAAATCAATTTATAACATTTTTGACATGCATTTTTCTGGATATTTTTGTTGTTATTCTGTCTCTCACTGTTCAAATAAACCTACCATTAAAATTATAGACTGATCATGTCTTTGTCAGTGGGCAAACGTACAAAATCAGCAGGGGATCAAATACTTTTTTCCCTCACTGTACTTATTATGGACACAGTATGCTTTACATTAGTTATCTTGTTGTTATTAGTCCCATCCTTCAGCTCCATTCAACACCTCCCATCTATCTCAACACCATCCATATTGGATTTCTATTTGCCGTATATTTTTCAACTGGTCCTCTGTAGCTCAGCTGGTAGAGCACGGCGCTTGTAACACCAAGGTAGTGGGTTCGATCCCCGGGACCACCCATACGTAAAAATGTATGCGCACATGACTGTAAGTCGCTTTCGATAAAAGCGTCTGCTAAATCGCATATTATTATGTCTTACAAAAGTTCTGAACCTTTCTATTCTCATTGTTTCTACAGATTGTAAATTGAAAAAAAACATTTTTGCTAAAAGTATTATTATATTATTGATCGATTGACTATGACTTTTCAGATCACCCAGTAGTGCTATCTGCAGGGTTAGCTCCAGGTAAATATTGCAATCCTTTAGCCATTCCTGGACCTGTGTCCAAAAACAAGCTACAAATAGACAGAACCAAAACAAATGATCTAATGATTCTGTCTCTTCGCAGACAGTTGGGTAGATATGAGAGGACAGGAAGGGTGACTGGGACATGGTTGAGGAAAACAACCCTCTGTATGATTAAAGAATGGTCCCTCCTCATCCCTACGTCCCCCAGAGCACCACAGTTCAGCCTCAAACCCTGTCTGTCCCCAATGGCACCCTGTTCCCTATGGGAAACCCTATGGCCCATGGTCCAAACTACTACACTACCTAGGGAATAGGCCAGAGAGCCAATAGAGAGGCCAGAACAGGGAACACAGTGAAGTCAGGTGGTCATCTGTCTTACAGTGGCATTCATCATGTCAACACTGATCACACTGACTCTGGTCCCACACTGCTATTCATCATGTCAACACTGATCACACTGCCTCTGGTCCCACACTGCTATTCATCATGTCAACACTGACTCTGGTCCCACACTGCTATTCATCATGTCAACACTGACTCTGGTCCCACACTGCTATTCATCATGTCAACACTGACTCTGGTCCCACACTGCTATTCATCATGTCAACACTGACTCTGGTCCCACACTGCTATTCATCATGTCAACACTGACTCTGGTCCCACACTGCTATTCATCATGTCAACACTGACTCTGGTCCCACACTGCTATTCATCATGTCAACACTGACTCTGGTCCCACACTGCTATTCATCATGTCAACACTGACTCTGGTCCCACACTGCTATTCATCATGTCAACACTGACTCTGGTCCCACACTGCTATTCATCATGTCAACACTGACTCTGGTCCCACACTGCTATTCATCATGTCAACACTGACTCTGGTCCCACACTGCTATTCATCATGTCAACACTGACTCTGGTCCCACACTGCTATTCATCATGTCAACACTGACTCTGGTCCCACACTGCTATTCATCATGTCAACACTGACTCTGGTCCCACACTGCTATTCATCATGTCAACACTGATCACACTGACTCTGGTCCCACACTGCTATTCATCATGTCAACACTGACTCTGGTCCCACACTGCTATTCATCATGTCAACACTGACTCTGGTCCCACACTGCTATTCATCATGTCAACACTGACTCTGGTCCCACACTGCTATTCATCATGTCAACACTGACTCTGGTCCCACACTGCTATTCATCATGTCAACACTGACTCTGGTCCCACACTGCTATTCATCATGTCAACACTGACTCTGGTCCCACACTGCTATTCATCATGTCAACACTGACTCTGGTCCCACACTGCTATTCATCATGTCAACACTGACTCTGGTCCCACACTGCTATTCATCATGTCAACACTGACTCTGGTCCCACACTGCTATTCATCATGTCAACACTGACTCTGGTCCCACACTGCTATTCATCATGTCAACACTGACTCTGGTCCCACACTGCTATTCATCATGTCAACACTGACTCTGGTCCCACACTGCTATTCATCATGTCAACACTGACTCTGGTCCCACACTGCTATTCATCATGTCAACACTGACTCTGGTCCCACACTGCTATTCATCATGTCAACACTGACTCTGGTCCCACACTGCTATTCATCATGTCAACACTGATCCACACTGACTCTGGTCCCACACTGCTATTCATCATGTCAACACTGACTCTGGTCCCACACTGCTATTCATCATGTCAACACTGACTCTGGTCCCACACTGCTATTCATCATGTCAACACTGACTCTGGTCCCACACTGCTATTCATCATGTCAACACTGACTCTGGTCCCACACTGCTATTCATCATGTCAACACTGAACTCTGGTCCCACACTGCTATTCATCATGTCAACACTGACTCTGGTCCCACACTGCTATTCATCATGTCAACACTGACTCTGGTCCCACACTGCTATTCATCATGTCAACACTGACTCTGGTCCCACACTGCTATTCATCATGTCAACACTGACTCTGGTCCCACACTGCTATTCATCATGTCAACACTGACTCTGGTCCCACACTGCTATTCATCATGTCAACACTGACTCTGGTCCCACACTGCTATTCATCATGTCAACACTGACTCTGGTCCCACACTGCTATTCATCATGTCAACACTGACCTACTCTGGTCCCACACTGCTATTCATCATGTCAACACTGACTCTGGTCCCACACTGCTATTCATCATGTCAACACTGATCACACTGACTCTGGTCCCACACTGCTATTCATCATGTCAACACTGACTCTGGTCCCACACTGCTATTCATCATGTCAACACTGACTCTGGTCCCACACTGCTATTCATCATGTCAACACTGATCACACTGACTCTGGTCCCACACTGCTATTCATCATGTCAACACTGACTCTGGTCCCACACTGCTATTCATCATGTCAACACTGACTCTGGTCCCACACTGCTATTCATCATGTCAACACTGACTCTGGTCCCACACTGCTATTCATCATGTCAACACTGACTCTGGTCCCACACTGCTATTCATCATGTCAACACTGCCTCTGGTCCCACACTGCTATTCATCATGTCAACACTGACTCTGGTCCCACACTGCTATTCATCATGTCAACACTGACTCTGGTCCCACACTGCTATTCATCATGTCAACACTGACACACCTCTGGTCCCACACTGCTATTCATCATGTCAACACTGACCACTCTGGTCCCACACTGCTATTCATCATGTCAACACTGACTCTGGTCCCACACTGCTATTCATCATGTCAACACTGACTCTGGTCCCACACTGCTATTCATCATGTCAACACTGACTCTGGTCCCACACTGCTATTCATCATGTCAACACTGATCCACTGTCTGGTCCCACACTGCTATTCATCATGTCAACACTGAACTCTGGTCCCACACTGCTATTCATCATGTCAACACTGACTCTGGTCCCACACTGCTATTCATCATGTCAACACTGACCCTCTGGTCCCACACTGCTATTCATCATGTCAACACTGACTCTGGTCCCACACTGCTATTCATCATGTCAACACTGACTTCTGGTCCCACACTGCTATTCATCATGTCAACACTGACCACTGACTCTGGTCCCACACTGCTATTCATCATGTCAACACTGACTCTGGTCCCACACTGCTATTCATCATGTCAACACTGACTCTGGTCCCACACTGCTATTCATCATGTCAACACTGACCTCTGGTCCCACACTGCTATTCATCATGTCAACACTGACTCTGGTCCCACACTGCTATTCATCATGTCAACACTGACTCTGGTCCCACACTGCTATTCATCATGTCAACACTGACTCTGGTCCCACACTGCTATTCATCATGTCAACACTGACTCTGGTCCCACACTGCTATTCATCATGTCAACACTGACTCTGGTCCCACACTGCTATTCATCATGTCAACACTGACTCTGGTCCCACACTGCTATTCATCATGTCAACACTGAACTCTGGTCCCACACTGCTATTCATCATGTCAACACTGACTCTGGTCCCACACTGCTATTCATCATGTCAACACTGACTCTGGTCCCACACTGCTATTCATCATGTCAACACTGATCACACGACTCTGGTCCCACACTGCTATTCATCATGTCAACACTGACTCTGGTCCCACACTGCTATTCATCATGTCAACACTGACTCTGGTCCCACACTGCTATTCATCATGTCAACACTGACTCTGGTCCCACACTGCTATTCATCATGTCAACACTGACTCTGGTCCCACACTGCTATTCATCATGTCAACACTGACTCTGGTCCCACACTGCTATTCATCATGTCAACACTGACTCTGGTCCCACACTGCTATTCATCATGTCAACACTGACCACTCTGGTCCCACACTGCTATTCATCATGTCAACACTGACTCTGGTCCCACACTGCTATTCATCATGTCAACACTGACTCTGGTCCCACACTGCTATTCATCATGTCAACACTGACTCTGGTCCCACACTGCTATTCATCATGTCAACACTGACTCTGGTCCCACACTGCTATTCATCATGTCAACACTGACTCTGGTCCCACACTGCTATTCATCATGTCAACACTGACTCTGGTCCCACACTGCTATTCATCATGTCAACACTGACTCTGGTCCCACACTGCTATTCATCATGTCAACACTGACTCTGGTCCCACACTGCTATTCATCATGTCAACACTGACTCTGGTCCCACACTGCTATTCATCATGTCAACACTGACTCTGGTCCCACACTGCTATTCATCATGTCAACACTGACTCTGGTCCCACACTGCTATTCATCATGTCAACACTGACTCTGGTCCCACACTGCTATTCATCATGTCAACACTGACTCTGGTCCCACACTGCTATTCATCATGTCAACACTGACCTCTGGTCCCACACTGCTATTCATCATGTCAACACTGACTCTGGTCCCACACTGCTATTCATCATGTCAACACTGATCACACTGACTCTGGTCCCACACTGCTATTCATCATGTCAACACTGACTCTGGTCCCACACTGCTATTCATCATGTCAACACTGACTCTGGTCCCACACTGCTATTCATCATGTCAACACTGACTCTGGTCCCACACTGCTATTCATCATGTCAACACTGACTCTGGTCCCACACTGCTATTCATCATGTCAACACTGACTCTGGTCCCACACTGCTATTCATCATGTCAACACTGATCTCTGGTCCCACACTGCTATTCATCATGTCAACACTGACCACTCTGGTCCCACACTGCTATTCATCATGTCAACACTGACTCTGGTCCCACACTGCTATTCATCATGTCAACACTGACTCTGGTCCCACACTGCTATTCATCATGTCAACACTGACTCTGGTCCCACACTGCTATTCATCATGTCAACACTGACCCTCTGGTCCCACACTGCTATTCATCATGTCAACACTGACTCTGGTCCCACACTGCTATTCATCATGTCAACACTGACTCTGGTCCCACACTGCTATTCATCATGTCAACACTGACTCTGGTCCCACACTGCTATTCATCATGTCAACACTGACTCTGGTCCCACACTGCTATTCATCATGTCAACACTGACTCTGGTCCCACACTGCTATTCATCATGTCAACACTGACTCTGGTCCCACACTGCTATTCATCATGTCAACACTGACTCTGGTCCCACACTGCTATTCATCATGTCAACACTGACTCTGGTCCCACACTGCTATTCATCATGTCAACACTGACTCTGGTCCCACACTGCTATTCATCATGTCAACACTGACTCTGGTCCCACACTGCTATTCATCATGTCAACACTGACTCTGGTCCCACACTGCTATTCATCATGTCAACACTGAACTCTGGTCCCACACTGCTATTCATCATGTCAACACTGACTCTGGTCCCACACTGCTATTCATCATGTCAACACTGACTCTGGTCCCACACTGCTATTCATCATGTCAACACTGACTCTGGTCCCACACTGCTATTCATCATGTCAACACTGACTCTGGTCCCACACTGCTATTCATCATGTCAACACTGACTCTGGTCCCACACTGCTATTCATCATGTCAACACTGACACTCTGGTCCCACACTGCTATTCATCATGTCAACACTGACTCTGGTCCCACACTGCTATTCATCATGTCAACACTGACTCTGGTCCCACACTGCTATTCATCATGTCAACACTGATCCTACTCTGGTCCCACACTGCTATTCATCATGTCAACACTGACTCTGGTCCCACACTGCTATTCATCATGTCAACACTGACTCTGGTCCCACACTGCTATTCATCATGTCAACACTGACTCTGGTCCCACACTGCTATTCATCATGTCAACACTGACTCTGGTCCCACACTGCTATTCATCATGTCAACACTGACTCTGGTCCCACACTGCTATTCATCATGTCAACACTGACCCACTCTGGTCCCACACTGCTATTCATCATGTCAACACTGACTCTGGTCCCACACTGCTATTCATCATGTCAACACTGACTCTGGTCCCACACTGCTATTCATCATGTCAACACTGACTCTGGTCCCACACTGCTATTCATCATGTCAACACTGATCAGACTCTGGTCCCACACTGCTATTCATCATGTCAACACTGACTCTGGTCCCACACTGCTATTCATCATGTCAACACTGACTCTGGTCCCACACTGCTATTCATCATGTCAACACTGATCACACTGACTCTGGTCCCACACTGCTATTCATCATGTCAACACTGACTCTGGTCCCACACTGCTATTCATCATGTCAACACTGACTCTGGTCCCACACTGCTATTCATCATGTCAACACTGACTCTGGTCCCACACTGCTATTCATCATGTCAACACTGACTCTGGTCCCACACTGCTATTCATCATGTCAACACTGACCACTCTGGTCCCACACTGCTATTCATCATGTCAACACTGACTCTGGTCCCACACTGCTATTCATCATGTCAACACTGACTCTGGTCCCACACTGCTATTCATCATGTCAACACTGACTACTCTGGTCCCACACTGCTATTCATCATGTCAACACTGACTCTGGTCCCACACTGCTATTCATCATGTCAACACTGACTCTGGTCCCACACTGCTATTCATCATGTCAACACTGACTCTGGTCCCACACTGCTATTCATCATGTCAACACTGACTCTGGTCCCACACTGCTATTCATCATGTCAACACTGACTCTGGTCCCACACTGCTATTCATCATGTCAACACTGACTCTGGTCCCACACTGCTATTCATCATGTCAACACTGATCACACTGACTCTGGTCCCACACTGCTATTCATCATGTCAACACTGACTCTGGTCCCACACTGCTATTCATCATGTCAACACTGACTCTGGTCCCACACTGCTATTCATCATGTCAACACTGACTCTGGTCCCACACTGCTATTCATCATGTCAACACTGACTCTGGTCCCACACTGCTATTCATCATGTCAACACTGACTCTGGTCCCACACTGCTATTCATCATGTCAACACTGACTCTGGTCCCACACTGCTATTCATCATGTCAACACTGACTCTGGTCCCACACTGCTATTCATCATGTCAACACTGACTCTGGTCCCACACTGCTATTCATCATGTCAACACTGACTCTGGTCCCACACTGCTATTCATCATGTCAACACTGACTTCTGGTCCCACACTGCTATTCATCATGTCAACACTGACTCTGGTCCCACACTGCTATTCATCATGTCAACACTGACTCTGGTCCCACACTGCTATTCATCATGTCAACACTGACTCTGGTCCCACACTGCTATTCATCATGTCAACACTGACTCTGGTCCCACACTGCTATTCATCATGTCAACACTGACTCTGGTCCCACACTGCTATTCATCATGTCAACACTGACTCTGGTCCCACACTGCTATTCATCATGTCAACACTGACTCTGGTCCCACACTGCTATTCATCATGTCAACACTGACTCTGGTCCCACACTGCTATTCATCATGTCAACACTGACTCTGGTCCCACACTGCTATTCATCATGTCAACACTGACTCTGGTCCCACACTGCTATTCATCATGTCAACACTGACCACTCTGGTCCCACACTGCTATTCATCATGTCAACACTGACTCTGGTCCCACACTGCTATTCATCATGTCAACACTGACTCTGTCACACTGACTCTGGTCCCACACTGCTATTCATCATGTCAACACTGACTCTGGTCCCACACTGCTATTCATCATGTCAACACTGATCACGACTCTGGTCCCACACTGCTATTCATCATGTCAACACTGACTCTGGTCCCACACTGCTATTCATCATGTCAACACTGACTCTGGTCCCACACTGCTATTCATCATGTCAACACTGACTCTGGTCCCACACTGCTATTCATCATGTCAACACTGACTCTGGTCCCACACTGCTATTCATCATGTCAACACTGACTCTGGTCCCACACTGCTATTCATCATGTCAACACTGACTCTGGTCCCACACTGCTATTCATCATGTCAACACTGACTCTGGTCCCACACTGCTATTCATCATGTCAACACTGATCACTGACTCTGGTCCCACACTGCTATTCATCATGTCAACACTGACTCTGGTCCCACACTGCTATTCATCATGTCAACACTGACTCTGGTCCCACACTGCTATTCATCATGTCAACACTGACTCTGGTCCCACACTGCTATTCATCATGTCAACACTGACTCTGGTCCCACACTGCTATTCATCATGTCAACACTGAACGACTCTGGTCCCACACTGCTATTCATCATGTCAACACTGACTCTGGTCCCACACTGCTATTCATCATGTCAACACTGACTCTGGTCCCACACTGCTATTCATCATGTCAACACTGACTCTGGTCCCACACTGCTATTCATCATGTCAACACTGACCACTCTGGTCCCACACTGCTATTCATCATGTCAACACTGACCGACTCTGGTCCCACACTGCTATTCATCATGTCAACACTGACTCTGGTCCCACACTGCTATTCATCATGTCAACACTGACTCTGGTCCCACACTGCTATTCATCATGTCAACACTGACTCTGGTCCCACACTGCTATTCATCATGTCAACACTGACTCTGGTCCCACACTGCTATTCATCATGTCAACACTGACTCTGGTCCCACACTGCTATTCATCATGTCAACACTGACTCTGGTCCCACACTGCTATTCATCATGTCAACACTGACTCTGGTCCCACACTGCTATTCATCATGTCAACACTGCCTCTGGTCCCACACTGCTATTCATCATGTCAACACTGACTCTGGTCCCACACTGCTATTCATCATGTCAACACTGACTCTGGTCCCACACTGCTATTCATCATGTCAACACTGACTCTGGTCCCACACTGCTATTCATCATGTCAACACTGACTCTGGTCCCACACTGCTATTCATCATGTCAACACTGACTCTGGTCCCACACTGCTATTCATCATGTCAACACTGACCTCTGGTCCCACACTGCTATTCATCATGTCAACACTGACTCTGGTCCCACACTGCTATTCATCATGTCAACACTGACTCTGGTCCCACACTGCTATTCATCATGTCAACACTGACTCTGGTCCCACACTGCTATTCATCATGTCAACACTGATCACACTGACTCTGGTCCCACACTGCTATTCATCATGTCAACACTGATCTGATTCTCTCACACTGACTCTGTCCCACACTGCTATTCATCATGTCAACACTGACTCTGGTCCCACACTGCTATTCATCATGTCAACACTGACTCTGGTCCCACACTGCTATTCATCATGTCAACACTGACTCTGGTCCCACACTGCTATTCATCATGTCAACACTGACCTCTGGTCCCACACTGCTATTCATCATGTCAACACTGACTCTGGTCCCACACTGCTATTCATCATGTCAACACTGACACTACTCTGGTCCCACACTGCTATTCATCATGTCAACACTGACTCTGGTCCCACACTGCTATTCATCATGTCAACACTGACTCTGGTCCCACACTGCTATTCATCATGTCAACACTGACTCTGGTCCCACACTGCTATTCATCATGTCAACACTCGCTCTGGTCCCACACTGCTATTCATCATGTCAACACTGACTCTGGTCCCACACTGCTATTCATCATGTCAACACTGACTCTGGTCCCACACTGCTATTCATCATGTCAACACTGACTCTGGTCCCACACTGCTATTCATCATGTCAACACTGACTCTGGTCCCACACTGCTATTCATCATGTCAACACTGACTCTGGTCCCACACTGCTATTCATCATGTCAACACTGACTCTGGTCCCACACTGCTATTCATCATGTCAACACTGACTCTGGTCCCACACTGCTATTCATCATGTCAACACTGACTCTGGTCCCACACTGCTATTCATCATGTCAACACTGACTCTGGTCCCACACTGCTATTCATCATGTCAACACTGACTCTGGTCCCACACTGCTATTCATCATGTCAACACTGACTCTGGTCCCACACTGCTATTCATCATGTCAACACTGACTCTGGTCCCACACTGCTATTCATCATGTCAACACTGACTCTGGTCCCACACTGCTATTCATCATGTCAACACTGACCCTCTGGTCCCACACTGCTATTCATCATGTCAACACTGACACTGACTCTGGTCCCACACTGCTATTCATCATGTCAACACTGACTCTGGTCCCACACTGCTATTCATCATGTCAACACTGACTCTGGTCCCACACTGCTATTCATCATGTCAACATTGACTCTGGTCCCACACTGCTATTCATCATGTCAACACTGACTCTGGTCCCACACTGCTATTCATCATGTCAACACTGACTCTGGTCCCACACTGCTATTCATCATGTCAACACTGACTCTGGTCCCACACTGCTATTCATCATGTCAACACTGACCTACTCTGGTCCCACACTGCTATTCATCATGTCAACACTGACTCTGGTCCCACACTGCTATTCATCATGTCAACACTGACTCTGGTCCCACACTGCTATTCATCATGTCAACACTGACTCTGGTCCCACACTGCTATTCATCATGTCAACACTGACTCTGGTCCCACACTGCTATTCATCATGTCAACACTGACTCTGGTCCCACACTGCTATTCATCATGTCAACACTGACTCTGGTCCCACACTGCTATTCATCATGTCAACACTGACTCTGGTCCCACACTGCTATTCATCATGTCAACACTGACTCTGGTCCCACACTGCTATTCATCATGTCAACACTGAACTCTGGTCCCACACTGCTATTCATCATGTCAACACTGACTCTGGTCCCACACTGCTATTCATCATGTCAACACTGACTCTGGTCCCCACACTGCTATTCATCATGTCAACACTGACTCTGGTCCCACACTGCTATTCATCATGTCAACACTGACTCTGGTCCCACACTGCTATTCATCATGTCAACACTGACTCTGGTCCCACACTGCTATTCATCATGTCAACACTGATCACACTGACTCTGGTCCCACACTGCTATTCATCATGTCAACACTGACTCTGGTCCCACACTGCTATTCATCATGTCAACACTGACTCTGGTCCCACACTGCTATTCATCATGTCAACACTGACTCTGGTCCCACACTGCTATTCATCATGTCAACACTGACTCTGGTCCCACACTGCTATTCATCATGTCAACACTGACTCTGGTCCCACACTGCTATTCATCATGTCAACACTGACTCTGGTCCCACACTGCTATTCATCATGTCAACACTGACTCTGGTCCCACACTGCTATTCATCATGTCAACACTGACTCTGGTCCCACACTGCTATTCATCATGTCAACACTGACTCTGGTCCCACACTGCTATTCATCACTGTCAACACTGACTCTGGTCCCACACTGCTATTCATCATGTCAACACTGACTCTGGTCCCACACTGCTATTCATCATGTCAACACTGACTCTGGTCCCACACTGCTATTCATCATGTCAACACTGACTCTGGTCCCACACTGCTATTCATCATGTCAACACTGACTCTGGTCCCACACTGCTATTCATCATGTCAACACTGACTCTGGTCCCACACTGCTATTCATCATGTCAACACTGATCCGACTCTGGTCCCACACTGCTATTCATCATGTCAACACTGACTCTGGTCCCACACTGCTATTCATCATGTCAACACTGACACTCTGGTCCCACACTGCTATTCATCATGTCAACACTGACTCTGGTCCCACACTGCTATTCATCATGTCAACACTGACTCTGGTCCCACACTGCTATTCATCATGTCAACACTGACTCTGGTCCCACACTGCTATTCATCATGTCAACACTGACTCTGGTCCCACACTGCTATTCATCATGTCAACACTGACTCTGGTCCTGCTATTCATCATGTCAACACTGACTCTGGTCCCACACTGCTATTCATCATGTCAACACTGACTCTGGTCCCACACTGCTATTCATCATGTCAACACTGACCTGGCTCTGGTCCCACTGCTATTCATCATGTCAACACTGACTCTGGTCCCACACTGCTATTCATCATGTCAACACTGACTCTGGTCCCACACTGCTATTCATCATGTCAACACTGACTCTGGTCCCACACTGCTATTCATCATGTCAACACTGACCTCTGGTCCCACACTGCTATTCATCATGTCAACACTGACTCTGGTCCCACACTGCTATTCATCATGTCAACACTGACTCTGGTCCCACACTGCTATTCATCATGTCAACACTGACTCTGGTCCCACACTTGCTATTCATCGTCACCACCTTGGCCTGCTATTCATCATGTCAACACTGACTCTGGTCCCACACTGCTATTCATCATGTCAACACTGACTACACTGACTCTGGTCCCACACTGCTATTCATCATGTCAACACTGACTCTGGTCCCACACTGCTATTCATCATGTCAACACTGACTCTGGTCCCACACTGCTATTCATCATGTCAACACTGACTCTGGTCCCACACTGCTATTCATCATGTCAACACTGACTCTGGTCCCACACTGCTATTCATCATGTCAACACTGACTCTGGTCCCACACTGCTATTCATCATGTCAACACTGACTCTGGTCCCACACTGCTATTCATCATGTCAACACTGATCTGACTCTGGTCCCACACTGCTATTCATCATGTCAACACTGACTCTGGTCCCACACTGCTATTCATCATGTCAACACTGACTCTGGTCCCACACTGCTATTCATCATGTCAACACTGACTCTGGTCCCACACTGCTATTCATCATGTCAACACTGACTCTGGTCCCACACTGCTATTCATCATGTCAACACTGACTCTGGTCCCACACTGCTATTCATCATGTCAACACTGACTCTGGTTCCCACACTGCTATTCATCATCGTCAACACTGACTCTGGTCCCACACTGCTATTCATCATGTCAACACTGACTCTGGTCCCACACTGCTATTCATCATGTCAACACTGATCACATGACTCTGGTCCACACTGCTATTCATCATGTCAACACTGACTCTGGTCCCACACTGCTATTCATCATGTCAACACTGACTCTGGTCCCACACTGCTATTCATCATGTCAACACTGACTCTGGTCCCACACTGCTATTCATCATGTCAACACTGACTCTGGTCCCACACTGCTATTCATCATGTCAACACTGACTCTGGTCCCACACTGCTATTCATCTGTCAACACTTGACTCTGGTCCCACACTGCTATTCATCATGTCAACACTGGATACACTGACTCTGGTCCCAACACTGCTATTCATCATGTCAACACTGACTCTGGTCCCACACTGCTATTCATCATGTCAACACTGACTCTGGTCCCACACTGCTATTCATCATGTCAACACTGACTCTGGTCCCACACTGCTATTCATCATGTCAACACTGACTCTGGTCCCACACTGCTATTCATCATGTCAACACTGACTCTGGTCCCACACTGCTATTCATCATGTCAACACTGACTCTGGTCCCACACTGCTATTCATCATGTCAACACTGACTCTGGTCCCACACTGCTATTCATCATGTCAACACTGACTCTGGTCCCACACTGCTATTCATCATGTCAACACTGACTCTGGTCCCACACTGCTATTCATCATGTCAACACTGACTCTGGTCCCACACTGCTATTCATCATGTCAACACTGACTCTGGTCCCACACTGCTATTCATCATGTCAACACTGACTCTGGTCCCACACTGCTATTCATCATGTCAACACTGACTCTGGTCCCACTGCTATTCATCATGTCAACACTGACTCTGGTCCCACACTGCTATTCATCATGTCAACACTGACTCTGGTCCCACACTGCTATTCATCATGTCAACACTGACTCTGGTCCCACACTGCTATTCATCATGTCAACTTACTGACTCTGGTCCCACACTGCTATTCATCATGTCAACACTGACTCTGGTCCCACACTGCTATTCATCATGTCAACACTCGACTCTGGTCCCACACTGCTATTCATCATGTCAACACTGACTCTGTCCACTGCTATTCATCTGTCCCTGAACTCTGGTCCCACACTGCTATTCATCATGTCAACACTGACTCTGGTCCCACACTGCTATTCATCATGTCAACACTGACTCTGGTCCCACACTGCTATTCATCATGTCAGCACACTGACTCTGGTCCCACACTGCTATTCATCATGTCAACACTGACTCTGGTCCCACACTGCTATTCATCATGTCAACACTGACTCTGGTCCCACACTGCTATTCATCATGTCAACACTGACTCTGGTCCCACACTGCTATTCATCATGTCAACACTGACTCTGGTCCTACACTGCTATTCATCATGTCAACACTGACTCTCTGGTCCCACACTGCTATTCATCATGTCAACACTGACTCTGGTCCCACACTGCTATTCATCATGTCAACACTGACTCTGGTCCCACACTGCTATTCATCATGTCAACACTGATCACATGACTCTGGTCCCACACTGCTATTCATCATGTCAACACTGACTCTGGTCCACACTGCTATTCATCATGTCAACACTGACTCTGGTCCCACACTGCTATTCATCATGTCAACACTGACTCTGGTCCCACACTGCTATTCATCATGTCAACACTGACTCTGGTCCACACTGCTATTCATCATGTCAATCACTGACTCTGGTCCCACACTGCTATTCATCATGTCAACACTGACTCTGGTCCCACACTGCTATTCATCATGTCAACACTGACTCTGGTCCCACACTGCTATTCATCATGTCAACACTGACTCTGGTCCCACACTGCTATTCATCATGTCAACACTGACTCTGGTCCCACACTGCTATTCATCATGTCAACACTGACTCTGGTCCCACACTGCTATTCATCATGTCAACACTGATCACACGACTCTGGTCCTACACTGCTATTCATCATGTCAACACTGACTCTGGTCCCACACTGCTATTCATCATGTCAACACTGACTCTGGTCCCACACTGCTATTCATCATGTCAACACTGACTCTGGTCCCACACTGCTATTCATCATGTCAACACTGACTCTGGTCCACACATGCTATTCATCATGTCAACACTGACTCTGGTCCTACACTGCTATTCATCATGTCAACACTGACTCTGGTCCCACACTGCTATTCATCATGTCAACACTGACTCTGGTCCACACTCTATTCATCAGATTCACACGACTCTGGTCCACACTGCTATTCATCATGTCAACACTGACTCTGGTCCCACACTGCTATTCATCATGTCAACACTCTCTGGTCCCAACTCTATTCATCATGTCAACACTGACTCTGGTCCCACACTGCTATTCATCGTCAACACTGAGACTCTGGTCCCACACTGCTATTCATCATGTCACACTGACTCTGGTCCCACACTGCTATTCTCATGTCAACACTGACTCTGGTCCCACACTGCTATTCATCATGTCAACACTGTCACTACTCTGGTCCCACACTGCTATTCATCATGTCAACACTGACTCTGGTTCCCACACTGCTATTCATCATGTCAACACTGACTCTGGTCCCACACTGCTATTCATCATCACAACTGACTCTGGTCCCCACTGCTATTCATCATGTCAACACTGACTCTGGTCCCACACTGCTATTCATCATGTCAACACTGACTCTGGTCCCACACTGCTATTCATCATGTCAACACTGACTCTGGTCCCACACTGCTATTCATCATGTCAACACTGACTCTGGTCCCACACTGCTATTCATCGTGTCAATTACACTGACTCTGGTCCCACACTGCTATTCATCATGTCGAACACTGACTCTGGTCCCACACTGCTATTCATCATGTCAACACTGACTCTGGTCCCACACTGCTATTCATCATGTCAACACTGACACTCTGGTCCCACACTGCTATTCATCATGTCAACACTGACTCTGGTCCCACACTGCTATTCATCATGTCAACACTGACTCTGGTCCCACACTGCTATTCATCGTGTCAACACTTACTCTGGTCCCACACTGCTATTCATCATGTCAACATATCACTGATCTGGTCCTGCGATGCTATTCATCATGTCAACACTCACTCTGGTCCCACACTGCTATTCATCATGTTCAACACTGACTCTGGTCCCACACTGCTATTCATCATGTCAACACTGACTCTGGTCCCACACTGCTATTCATCATGTCACACACTGACTCTGGTCCCACACTCTATTCATCATGTCAACTTACTGACTCTGGTCCCTATAACACTGACTCTGGTCCTCTGTATCATTTCAGCACTACTCTGATCACACTGCTATTCATCATGTCCGCACTGACTCTGGTCCACACTGCTATTCATCATGTCAACACCCTGACTCTGGTCCCACACTGCTATTCATCATGTCAACACTGACTCTGGTCCCACACTGCTATTCATCATGTCAACACTGACTCTGGTCCCACACTGCTATTCATCATGTCAACACTGACTCTGGTCCCACACTGCTATTCATCATGTCAACCTACTACTCTGGTCCCACACTGCTATTCATCATGTCAACACTGATCTCACTGGCTCTTCTACTGCTATTCATCATGTCAACATTCTGGTCCCACACTGCTATTCATCATGTCACACTGATCTGGTCCCACACTGCTATTCATCATGTCAACACTGACTCTGGTCCCACACTGCTATTCATCATGTCAACACTGACTCTGGTCCCACACGCTATTCATCATGTCACACTGACTCTGGTCCCACACTATATTCATCGTGTCAACACTGACTCTGGTCCCACACTGCTATTCATCATGTCAACACTGACTCTGGTCCTACACTGCTATTCATCATGTCAACACTGACTCTGGTCCACTGCTATTCATCATGTCAACCGCTCTGGTCCCACACTGCTATTCATCATGTCAACACTGACTCTGGTACCACACTGCTATTCATCATGTCGTCACTGACTCTGGTCCCACACTGCTATTCATCATGTCAACACTGACTCTGGTCCCACACTGCTATTCATCGTGTCAACACTGACTCTGGTCCCACACTGCTATTCATCATGTCAACACTGACTCTGGTCCCACACTGCTATTCATCATGTCAACACTGACTCTGGTCCCACACTGCTATTCATCATGTCAACACTGACTCTGGTCCCACACTGCTATTCATCATGTCAACACTGACCTCTGTCCCACACTGCTATTCATCATGTCAACACTGACTCTGGTCCCACACTGCTATTCATCATGTCAACACTGACTCTGGTCCCACACTGCTATTCATCATGTCAACACTGACTCTTTCCTGCTCACTTTTCATCATGTCAACACTGACTCTGGTCCCACACTGCTATTCATCATGTCAACACTGATCCTACTCTGGTCCCACACTGCTATTCATCATGTCCTTTGACTCTGTCCTGCTATTCATCATGTCAACACTGACTCTGTCCCACACTCTATTCATCATGTCAACACTGACTCTGGTCCCACACTGCTATTCATCATGTCAACACTGGACTCTGGTCCCACACTGTCTTATTCATGTCAATACTGACTCTGGTCCCACACTGCTATTCATCATGTCAACACTGACTCTGGTCCCACACTGCTATTCATCATGTCAACACTGACTCTGGTCCCACCCTGCTATTCATCATGTCAACACTGACTCTGTCCCCACTGCTATTCATCCCATTCACACTACTCTTCCCTGCTATTCATCATGTCAACACTGACTCTGTCCACACCTATTCATCATGTCCACTACTCTGTCCCTATTCATCATTCACACTCTATTAACTCTTTCCCACACTGCTATTCATCATTCACACTATCCACACTACTCTTCCATATTCATCCTTCCCTTTTCCTCACACTGCTATTCATCAATTCAACACATACTCTGTCCCCCTCTATTCCATCATGTCAACACTGATCTCCTGGTCCCACACTGCTATTCATCATTCACCTCCATTTCTCTATTCATCATGTCAGCACTACTCTGGTCCACACTGCTATTCATCATGTCAGTACACTACTCTGGTCCACTCTATTCATCATATCAACACTACTCTGTCCCCCTGCTATTCATCATGTCAACACTATCTGTCCCACTCTATTCATCATTTCAACTACTCTGTCCCACCTCTATTCATCATTCACACTTACTCTGTCCCTGCTATTCATCCTTCACCTACTCTGGTCCCCACTCTATTCATCATGTCAACACTACTCTGGTCCCCACTGCTATTCATCAATGTCCACACTGACTCAACTGATCCTTCCACTGCTATTCATCATGTCAACACTGACTCTGGTCCCACACTGCTATTCA